>NC_143153.1:16636531-16863541 GCF_041381405.1 Jatropha curcas
TCTACTTGCTCGGGGGAGCTTGTCTCAAATGGAGGCAATGGTGGACTGTCAGATGGTGGAGATGCAGTGGAAGAGCGAGAAGATCGGTGTCCAGCTGCTACAGATGAAGCAGGCCTGCTACGTTTGTACCTGGGAGGCATTATGATGAAAAATAGTGAAGAAAAAGAGAGAAAAGTGAGAGAAAACGAGAGAAAATGAGAGAAAAATGGAGAAGAGGGCGTTGGCGGCTAGGGGTGTGCGAGATGCAATGAAACAGGATTAGGGCGTGCGATTTAAATAGCATAGCGCGCACGGGCGTGCGGTTCAGCACGGTCTGGACTGTGCAAGCCCCTGGAAGTCCTGATTCATAGCACGCACGGGCGTGCGAGATGGCACGGTTCAGGGCGTGCAAGCCCCTGGAAGTCCTGATTCAAGTGGGCACGGGCGTGCGAGATGGCACAACCTGAGGCTGTGCGCGCATCTTTCCTGCGAGACAAAGCTTCACTTACCTGGCACGGGCGTGCGAGATGGCACGGTTCAGGGCGTGCAAGCCCCTGGAAGTCCTGATGCAAGCGGGCACGGGCGTGCGAGATGGCACGGCCTGGGGCGTGCACGCATCTCTCCTGTACACTGAAAAATGCTGACCTTGCACGGGCGTGCCATTCGGTTTGCTTTGGGCGGACTAGTGTGGCACAGGCGTGCTGCATGGCACGGTTCCAGGCGTGCCATTTTTTTTTTTAGCTAAATACCGTCGTGCCAATTTGGTACGGCCATGGCATGTTGATTTTTGTAATCTTTGTTATACCTGAAAAATCAATCAATAAACAAAACAAACAATTAAATTGAAATGAAAATGGGTTGTCTCCCATAAGCGCTTTCATTTTACGTCGTTAAGCTTGACGGTCTGAACCTGGTTCAAGCTAGTCAAGACTGATAACGGTTTTTAACGGGGTCAAAGTTTCCTCCTTGATAAACCTTTAAACGGTGAGCATTAACCTTGAAACTCCGGTCACCATCCATTATCTCAACTGCTCCATGCGGGAAAATTTCTTTAATTGTGAATGGGCCGGACCATCTTGAGCGCAGTTTTCCTAGAAAAAGGCGCAGTCTAGAGTTATAAAGTAATACCTGTTGGCATACCTTGAGATTCCGCAAGGTGATACGCTTATCATGCCATTGTTTTGTGCGATCCTTATAGATTTTGGCATTTTCATAGGCATGGACCCTCATTTCATCCATCATGTTTAATTGAAGCAACCTCTTTTGACCAACTTCCTTAGCATCAAAGTTAAGGAATTGGATTGCCCAGTATGCTTGTGCTCCATCTCGACAGGGAGGTGACAAGCCTTACCGTATACCATTTGATATGGTGACATGCCAATCGGTGTTTTGAATGCGGTTCTGTAGGCCCAAAGAGCATCATCGAGCTTCTTGGACCAGTACTTTCTTGATTGGCCTACTGTTGTCTCTAAAATCTTTTTGATTTCCTAGTTCGTGACTTCTACTTGCCCACTTGTTTGAGGGTGATATGGGGTACCTACACGGTGAGTAACACCATATCTGGAAAGTAGGGAATCAAGGTACTTCTTACAGAAGTGCTTACCTCCATCCGTGATTATTGCTCTTGGAGTACCATGTCGTGTGAAAATATATTTCTTGATGAAGCTCATCACACTTTTGGCATCATTTTTGGGAAGGGCAACAACTTCTGCCCATTTTGAAACGTAATCTACTGCCACTAGGATATATTGATTTGAGTATGACGATGGAAAAGGACCCATAAAATCCAAACCCCAAACATTAAATATTTCCACTTCTAGGATGTTGCTGAGTGGCATTTCATGACGCTTTGATATATTTCCTAACCGCTGGCATCTATCACAAAGTCGAACAAAGTTAAAGGCATCTTTAAACAAATTAGGCCAGTATAGACCACTTTCCAGGATACGAGCAGCTGTCTTGCTTGCTCCAAAGTGTCCTCCACATTCCATTGAGTGGTAGAACGAAGAACACTTTCTATCTCTTCTTCCGGTATGCATCATCGAAAGAGTTGGTCACTGCAATACTTGAACAAAAATGGTTCCTCCCTATAATAGTATTTAAGATCATGACAAAACTTTTTCTTTTGCTGATAAGAAAGATTGGGAGGAAGGATTTTGCAAGCAAGGTAGTTGACTATATTGGCATACTAGGGAGCTTGTGTCTTAGTTAAAAGAAAGAGATGCTCGTGAGGGAAATCTTCATTGATTTGTATTTCTTCTTGTTCCTCCTCCCCCAATTCAAGCCTAGATAGATGGTCTGCCACCAGATTCTTAGTCCCTTTCTTGTCACGAATTTCTAAGTCAAATTCCTGCAAGAGAAGAACCCAACGTATTAGTCTTGGCTTGGCGTCTTTCTTTTCCAACAGATATTTAATGGCAGAATGATCAGTATAAACTATTGTTTTGGCTCCAATCAAATAGGCTCTAAATTTATCAAAAGCAAAAATAATAGCTAAGAGCTCCTTCTCTGTGGTTGCATAGTTCAATTGTGCGTCATTTAGTGTACGGCTAGCATAATAAATAACGTGCAATTTCTTTTCTTTTCATTGTCCAAGAACAGCTCCTACTGCATGATCACTTGCATCGCACATAAGTTCAAAGGGATGACTCCAATTGGGTGTGGAAATGATCGGTGCCGATGTCAACTCCCTTTTCAATCTGTTAAAGGCATCTAAACACTCTTTGTTAAATCAAAAGGAACATCTTTAACAAGCAAATTACAGAGAGGTTTAGTTATTTTGGAGAAATCCTTGATAAATCTCCTGTAAAAACCAGCATGGCCAAGGAAGCTTCTTATTCCCCTTACTGAGTTTGGAGGGGGTAGATTTTCAATTACTTCCACCTTGGCCTTGTCCACTTCAATTCCATCTTGTGAGATTTTGTGGCCCAAAACAATTCCTTCACTAACCATGAAATGGCATTTTTCCCTATTCAGAACAAGGTTAGTGTCTTCACACCTCTGCATTACCAATGAACGGTTATAGAGACATGATTCAAATGAATGTCCAAACACAGAAAAATCATCCATAGAAATTTCTATGAACTTTTCAACCATGTCAGAAAAAATAGACATCATGCATCTTTGAAAAGTTGCCGGAGCATTACATAAACCAAAGGGCATTCTCCTATACGCAAAGGTACCGTAAGGACAAGTGAAAGTGGTTTTCTCTTGATCCTCCGGAGCAATAGGTATCTGAAAATACCCTGAATATCCATCTAGAAAGCAATAGTAAGGATAACCTACAAGTCTTTCAAGCATTTGATCAATGAATGGTAGGGGAAAATGATCCTTACGTGTTGCTTTGTTCAATTTTCTGTAATCAATGCATACACACCAACCTGTGACAGTCCTTGTAGGGATTAATTCATTATTTCTTTGGCACTACTTGGACAGGGCTCACCCAACTGCTATCTGAAATTGGATAAATGATTCCGGTGTCCAAGAGTTTGATGATTTCAGTCTTTACTACTTCCTTCATGTTTGGATTCAATCTTCGTTGATGCTCAATAGAAGGTTTATAGTTATCTTCCATCAGGATTTTGTGCATGCATATGCTTGGACTTATCCCCTGCAAGTCAAAAATTGTCCATCCTATAGCTTTTCTATGTTTTTGTAAAACCTGCAACAACCTTTCTTCTTGATCACATGTTAGGTGAGATGAAATAATAACAGGAAATGAATTGTTCTCACCTAAGAATGCATGCTTCAGATGACACGGAACCGGGATCGGGAATCAAAGGAATGGGATATAAGTTCGTCTCTATGGCACCCCACGTTTATAATGAAACGGAAACACCAATAATCGAGATTAAAACGCTCTATGGCACCCCACGTTTATAATGAAACGGTAACACCAATAATCGAGCAAAGAACAAGATAAACGCCACAAATGAATTGATAAGTTTACCTTAATTCTTGATGCAATTAGAGGATAGCAAATTCTCACAATCACTCTAATTAAGAAGAACATGCAAGAGCATGAGCAATTCTGCCTTTGATTCAAATTATGCCAAAAATCTCGTTTTACATCTTAAGGAGGCTATTTATATGCCTTAAACAAACATAACCCTAAAGAAGAGCATCTAACTAGGCTGCCCTAGGGCCAAAACACATGGGCTTAACTCTAAAACACAAAATAAAGTCATTTCCAGCCCAAAACAAACAACTTAATATTGGGCAGATTGCATGCATCATAAAACCAACCCAAAACAACTTAAATAAACACTATGAGCCCATATTACATATTAATTAGACCAAAACATGCAACAAGGGATAAGGACACGTCCAAGCCCACATCCCTTACATATTAGCATGGCTAGGGTGTGCTACACCAACAGCACATGTCTCCAACATTGTAAGAAGCCTAGGTGTGCCTTCAAGTTCCACACAACACTTGTTAAATGCCACATCATGAAGTTCTTGTGTAATTTGGGCTTGAACATATAAGGATATGGCTGCCCCATATCTCTTTGCTTGACTTCTTGTAATTGGCCCACTAGGAAACACTAATGGATCTCCCATGTTGTTCTCCTTGCTCCCTTGAGCTCCATGGTTGAGTGATGGTTGATCCATATCATCAGATGAGGAGGAAGCTGCTTCAGCTCTTGTTTTGGCTGCATACTTTCTTTTTCTTTTGGATTATTATCACTATCATCTATACTAAATAAAGTGTTCTTTACACATTTATCAATTACATCTATTCTAAAGCAATCATCGCTGTCCATAGGAAATTTACAAGATTTTAACACATCAAAAACAACTTCTTCTTGACTTACTCTCAATGTTAGTTTTCCATCATGTACATCTATGAGAGCTCTTGCAGTTGCAAGAAAAGGTCTGCCAAGGATCAATGATCCTTCTCTTCCTTCATCAATGTCAAGGAAAATAAAATCAACTGGAAAGATAAATTTTCCAACCTTGACTAGCACGTCCTCTACAATTCCCTTTAGGTACTTGATCGATCGGTCGGCTAATTGTAGAGACATCCTTGTCGGCTTAAGCTCTCCCATACCTAGCATGTTAAAAACTTCATAAGACATAAGATTTATGCTAGCTCCCAAGTCAGCTAAAGCCTTTTCAAAATTTAAATTGCCAATGATAGGAAATCGAGACCACTCAACCATAAAGCTCAAGGAAGCATGGAGGGCATCTAAGTTTCTCACATTAATGGAAGCACATGTTGAGTTGGAACCTGAATTTCCAACACATGACATGCCTAGACCATGCTTGGTTAGCACGCCCGTGCTAGGTGGCACACCCCAGGCTGTGCCCTCGTCTGACTTGCTGAGGAAAACAACTACCTTGAAGCACCCCCGTGCCAAATAGCACACCCAGGCCGTGCTTCCCTCTGCCTCTCACGAGGGAACTCCTACATTGAAGCACCCCCGTGCCAAATAGCACACCCAGGCCGTGCTTCCCTCTGCCTCTCATTTAGTTAGTAGCTTATTTTGGGTTTTTACTTTGTTAATGGGTTGGGCCTCCAATATTTCGGCCATCCTTGATTAGTTAGCCTTATTTTATTTAGATTTAGTCAATCTTTAATGGATTTGGACTAGATATCCAAATCCTTAAGTTATTATGATTTTGTTAGTCAACTCCTTAGTTGGTTTAGATTTGCTAAATCCTACTCCTTAGCTAACTCTAAATCCTCTAAGGATCTGGACCTCTTAGATTAGTATAAATAGCTTGTTATTTTGTAATTATTCATACATTATGAATTATTCAATCAAATAAAGAGAAACTTCTTTTCATGCTTAGGCGTGTTCATGTTTTTAGGGAGTGTGAGATTGCATTCTTCTAATTGCATCAAGAATCAAGGTAAACTTATCAATTCATTGTGGCGTTTATCTTATTCTTTTTCTCTATTATTGGTGTTCTTGCTTCTTTAAGCTTTGGGTGCCATAGAGAGGGGTTTAGTTTGATCTTGGATCTCTTCCAAAACTTGTCATTGAGTTCATGAAATTTATTTTCATTGGGTTCCGCGTCAGTTTGGTATCAGAGCCAAAGATTAAGGTAAATTCTTATTTATCTTAGCTCTAGGGTTTGTGTTTATTTGTTTTCTTGTTCTTCTTGTTTTTGTGTTTGTTTTCTTCTTCATCTTGTTTCTTTTGTGTTTGTTTTCTTTTGTTTAGTTTCAATTCGTTTTTGCTTCAATTAAATTTAGTAATTTCGTTCTTGTTTCAATTCTGGAAGTTTAGATCTTAGATCTTGTTGACTAAAAAAAAAAAAAAAAGAGTATAGAAAAAAATTTCGTCCACCATTGAAATTTGCTTGTGTGGATCTTGATTCTGTTCCTGAATCCAAGGGATTTGATCCAAATTCAAAGGGATTTTACCTTATTTTGTGGGATTTTGCCATATTTTGTGGGATTATTCCTAATCCTTAGGAGATTTGACCATATTTAGTGGGATTGTTCCTAATCCTAAAGGGATTTGACCATATTTTATGGGATTTAGTTTATCCACTATAATCTTGTGATAAAATCCAATCTTAACTACTTGTGGATAAGATAACAAAAATTAGTTGACCATATCTTTTGAGATTGAGCAAAATCTACTACAATCCTTGTCAAATCTAAGAATCCTACTTAAATTGGGTTGCATTGAAAAGGGACACAAGGCAGCACGCCCGTGCTTCACCTCAAGCATACCCGTGCATGTTTCTGACTTCCACTTGTTGGACTAGGCCTTAAACGCACGCCTGTGCTCCATCTAGCACGCCCGTGCTCGGGTCTGACCCTAATAAGAAAATTGTTTTCTTTTGATTTTTCTTTGATTGCTTGCTTTGTTTTGGGTAGAATTAATTAGGTCCATATTTGGTTTACTTTGTAGTAAGCTAAATTCATACATTATATCCTGAAATCGTCTTTTAAATTCTAGTTTCTTTATTTTTTTTGTTTGAACTTTCTATTGCTTCTATTACATTGTTAGGGTGTGTTTGCTTGTTTACTACACTCTAATTGATAATTAAAGTAGTGCATTGTTTATGTTCTTGTGCTACTGTCCATATCGTTTTGAGTCTTCTTTCTAGAATTTGTGCTTGCTTTAAATTGTTAAGTTTTAATCCTTGATTCTAAACGTGCTTTGGAGTTGATTGGTTGAACTAAGATTCTGAAGTTCAATTGGAAGAATTGCAAGGAGTGATTAAAGAGTGTAAACACATGAGGGAGTGATTTACCAAATTCTTTTGTGTTTTCTCTTTGAATATTAACAATGACTTTGAGCAAATCTGGAGATGGTAATGGGGATAAAAGTCAAATAGATGATTCCCAATTAAAACTTGTAATGGAATCAATCCAAGAACAGTTTAGAAGCTTCAACAGTTTCTTCCAAGATATGAGAAAGGAATTGAAGGAGATTAAAGCCGCCCAACGCTCTAATACAACAAGAGCTCGCCCTAGTACTACATCATCTAGAATTCAAACTCTTGAAGGTGAGGAGGTCGATAATCCTAATCATTACTTTAGGAATTTGAACAATAAGTCAGGAAGGGTGCAAGGAAGGGAAAATATGGATTACCTTGATATATTCATACACAAAGGATGAGCCAAAGATCGTTCTAACAACACTTTCCTCAAAAGAAGAGCATGAAGGCCAATGTAGAAAGCCAAAGGTGAATTTTGAGGCTATTAATAAAGAAAAAGAGTGTAAAAGTAAAATGAGTGAAAACATGATAAGTGAAAATAAAAAGAAAGAGGAAGAAGAAAAGGAAAGACAAATTCAACCCATAATTGTACCTTTGTGCAAAGAAATTTGTTTCCATCAATGATCCTAAACCATCTTTGCCAAATGTGTTTGTTGATCCTTTGCAAGAATTTGAGGTATGTGATGACCAAGGGAAGCTACCGGAGATAGTGACCTCAACCTTGAAAGAAAATAAGAGTGAGACTTCGATTCTAAAAGAACCAGAACCAGAAAAGAGTGAAGAAAAGGAGGAGGAAAGCCAGAGGACAAACAAAACAAATTAATAGCCCATTAGAGAGTGAATTGTCAAAAGAACAAAAGAGAGAAAAGAGTAAGGATGAAGGAAAAGAGGCCACAAAAATAACAAAACAAATTAATGGCCCAATTGTGAGTGAAAAAGAGAAACAAATTGTGTATGTGAAAAAGAGAGAGATCCAAAACAGTGTGAGAGAGGGTAGACCAGTCTTGATGATTCGGTTTAAGGAGTTTTTGCATAGTTTGACTAACATTAACACTTCTTCTCTACCTTCTAGTTCTGTTTCTTTGTTGCAGGGATTTCTTAAAAGTGAAGAAAAGCCTACATTGGTGAAGGAGATGCACGCTAAGGCTAGGGTTCATATGAACATGAAGAACAAAAGCTATGCCAACCGTGCCAACAAGAGAAAAAGGCATGATGTGTTTGAACCTGGAGATTGGGTTTGGGTACATTTTCGCAAGGAAAAGTTTCCCAACCAAAGGAAGATTAAGTTTGATAAACATGGAGATAGAGCATTACAAGTCTTGGAGCACATTGATGACAACACCTACAAGATAGACTTACCAGGTGAGCATGATGTTTCCATTGCTTTCAATGTTAGTAATTTGTTGATACGGATCGAATCAAAGGATGAGATGTAAGTTCGCCTCTATGGCACCCCTCGTTTATAATGAAACGGAAACACCAATAATCGAGATTAAACGCTCTATGGCACCCCACGTTTATAAGGAAACGGTAACACCAATAATCAAGCAAAGAACAAGATAAACGCCACAATCGAATTGATAAGTTTACCTTAAATTCTTGATGCAATTAGAGGAAGCAATCTCTCACTGTCACTCTAAGCAAATGGAACAAGCAAAGCTTGAACAAATGAAGTTTTTTTCAATTTATCAAAGTTGTCTTATTACATGGAAGACAAGCTATTTATACTAAATAAGGAATCTAGGTTTAACAAAGCATAAAACACACAAAACACGCCTAAGTTCAAATGGGCTAAAACTCGCACTGTAGCACTGTAGCGCGTCTGAGTACCTGTAGCAGTTTACTGTAGCAAAGTCAAACTAATTGGTACGGGCACTGTAGCAGCGTGCTTTCCTCCACTTAAAGAGCCACCAACAACATTAGAAGCCTAGGAATGCCTTCAAGTTCCTCACAACACTTGTTGAATGCGACATCATGCAGTTCTTGTGTGATTTGGGCTTGAACAAATAATGATATGGCTGCCCCATATCGCTTGGCACGGCTCCTTGTAATCGGTCCAATAGGAAGCACCAATGGATCTCCTTCGTCGTTCACCATGCCTCCTTGCGATCCACTGACGAGTGATGATGGATCCGTATCATCCCCCCTTTCCTCAAAAAGATTTGTCCTCAAATCTGCATCCATGTCAAAAGGAGACAAATCACTAACGTTAAAGGTAGCGGAAACACCATACTCACCTGGTAAGTCTATCTTGTAGGCGTTGTCATTGACGCGTTCCAAGACTTGGAATGGACCATCTCCACGTGCATCTAACTTAGACTTTCGTTGGTTGGGAAACCTCTCCTTCCGAAGGTGCACCCAAACCCAATCTCCAGGCGCAAACACCAGCTTCTTCCTTCCTTTGTTTGCCCTGTCAGCATATTGTTTGTTCCTCTTTTCAATATTTACTCGAGCCTTCTCATGTAAAGACTTCACCAATTCAGCCTTTTTAGCACCATCTAAACTAGAGAGCTCATGTAAAGGTAAAGGAACAAGATCCAAAACAGTTAGTGGGTTAAGTCCATAAACAAGTTCAAATGGAGTAAAACCTGAAGTAGAATGTATGTTGCGATTATATGCAAATTCAATAAATGGCAAACAATCCTCCCAAGTTTTCAAATTTTTACCCACTATAGCACGAAGTAAAGTTCCTAAAGTCCTATTCACAACTTCAGTTTGGCCATCTGTTTGTGGATGACAGGTAGTAGAATAAAGTAATTTTGTACCTAGCTTACCCCACAAAACCTTCCAAAAATGTGAAAGGAACTTAGCATCCCTATCAGAAACGATAGTCCGTGGAACTCCATGTAATCGTACCACCTCTCTAAAGAACAATTCAGCAATATGAATGGCATCATCAGTTTTATGACAAGGAATGAAATGAGCCATTTTGCTGAACCTATCAACCACTACAAATATACTGTCTCTACCATGCCTAGTCCTAGGTAATCCAAGTACAAAATCCATAGAGATATCAACCCAAGGTGAACTAGGAACTGGTAAAGGCATATACAAGCCATGAGGCATAGACTTAGACTTGGCCTGTTTACAAGTAAGGCAAGAATCACAAACTTTCTCGACATCTTTACGCATATGAGGCCAATAAAAATGTTCATTCAACATGTCATAAGTCTTATGTACCCCAAAATGTCCCATCAATCCCCCACAATGAGACTCAAGTACAAGTAAATCACGCATAGAGCATTTAGGAACACAAAGTTTACTGCCCTTAAACAAATATCCTTCATGTCGATAAAATTTATCAAATGCTCCATGTTCACATGCCAAATACACATTGCCAAAATCTGAATCAGACACATACAAATCCTTAACATACTCAAATCCTAGCAACTTAGAACTAAGAGTAGTAAGTAAAGCATGTCTCCGTGACAATGCATCAGCAACAACGTTATCCTTTCCATGCTTGTATTTAATAACGTAAGGGAATTGTTCAATGAACTCAACCCACTTACCATGTCGCTTGTTGAGCTTACCTTGACCCTTCAAGTGTTTTAGGGCTTCATGATCAGTGTGAATGACAAACTCCTTAGGTAATAAGTAGTGTTGCCATACGTTCAAAGTCCTCACCAAGGCATATAGCTCCTTATCATAGGTCGAGTAATTGAGTTGTGCTCCATTCAACTTCTCACTGAAGTAGGCAATTGGCTTCTTCTCTTGCATCAGCACTCCTCCAATACCTACACCAGAAGCATCACACTCAATTTCAAAGGTGTTCTCAAAATTAGGTAAAGAAAGTATTGGAGCGGATGTCAACTTCCCTTTAAGCATGTCAAACGCTTTCTGTTGTTCCTCGCCCCACTTGAACCCAACTTCCCTCTTAATTACCTCCTTGAGTGGTGCAGCAATTGAAGAGAAATCCTGTACAAACCGTCGGTAGAAACTTGCCAACCCATGGAAACTTCGTACATCCGAAGCTGATTTCGGCATTGGCCATTCCTTGATAGCTTTCACTTTCTCGTCATCCACCTCTATACCCTGCGCACTCACAACAAAACCAAGAAACACAAGTCTATCTATACAAAATGTGCATTTCTTAAGCTTAGCATACAATTGTTCAGTTCTCAAAGCTTGTAATACTAGCCTAACATGCCCAACATGATCATTAAGAGACTTGCTATAAACAAGTATATCATCAAAGTACACAACTACAAATTTTCCTAAGAAAGCACGTAAAACATGGTTCATAAGCCTCATGAAAGTACTAGGTGCATTAGACAATCCAAAAGGCATAACTAACCATTCATACAAACCATACTTAGTTTTGAAAGCAGTTTTCCATTCATCACCTGGTTGCATCCGAATTTGATGATAACCGCTCATTAAATCGATCTTTGTAAAGTAAGTCGACCCACACAATTCATCTAACATATCATCAAGTCTAGGAATAGGGTGTCTATACTTTACAGTGATTTTGTTGACCGCCCTGCAGTCAATGCACATTCGCCATGTACCATCCTTTTTTGGTACTAAAAGTACTGGAACGGCACAAGGACTCATGCTTTCTCGCACCAATCCTTTCTCCATAAGCTCATCAACTTGCCTTTGCAACTCCTTTGTATCCGTCGGATTACTTCTATAGGCTGGTCGATTTGGAATGGTGGAGCCGGGAATGAAATCAATCTGATGTTCTATCCCTCTCAAAGGTGGTAATCCACTAGGTAGCTCCTCTGGAAAAACATCAGTGAATTCCTGTAACATAGAAACAAACACAGGAGGTAAACCATCAAGATTAGTGTCAGCGTTAGAAAACAAAATTTCCTTGAATCTAAGAAGCAACACGGGTTGCCTCAAGGCTATGGCACACTTAACCTCTCTAGCTCTCGCATAAAAAGTGTGTTTCTTTCTCTCCCCTCTTTGTGTTTCACTCACTTTTGGGCCAATAATCTGTTTGGTATCTTTTGTGGCCTCTTTCTTTTCAACCTCTCTTTTAATACTCTTTTGTTCTCTCGAACTGGATGTCTCACTCTCATTTTCCCTCAAAACTGAAGTTTCTCTCTCTCTCTCAAGTATTTTCTTCTGATCGGTGTACACTTCTTGAGGTGATAATGGAACAAGAGTCACCTTCTTCCCCTTATGAACCAAAGAGTATCGGTTAAAGAACCCATCATGTAGTGCCTTTCGATCATATTGCCATGGCCTTCCCAACAATAGATGGCCTGCCTGCATCGGTACTACATCGCACAAAATCTCATCTTTGTACCATCCAATGGAGAATGGCACAAGCACTTGGCGTGTCACCTTCACCTCTCCACCATCATTCAACCATTGCAATCTATAAGGTTTAGGATGTTTAAGACATGCCAAATTCAACTTATTCACCATACTTACACTAGCAACATTGGTGCAACTACCCCCATCAATAATAAGCAAGCACACTTTTCCATGTATCAAGCATCTAGTGTGAAATATGTTCTCACGTTGTTCAAGGCTCTCCTCCTTAACATGCATATTCAAAACTCGCCTAACAACCAAAGATTCTCCACGTTCAGCAAACAACAAGTTATGCTCATCCTCATCTGAATTATCATTATCAACATCATGCAAATGAGGCATATCATCACAATCACTACATTCGGATTCAGAACTAACATTTCCATCTTCCCTAACAATCATAACCCTTTTATTAGGACATTGAGATGCAATATGCCCTTTTCCTAAACACTTAAAGCATTTAATCTCTCTAGCAGGGTTTATAGAGTTAGAAGTACCTTTGTTTCCTTTGAATGTAGTTTGGGCAACCTCTTTACCTTTCGAAACTGATTCTGTCCTTTGGAAACTAGGACCTTTGAAGTCTTTCTTCTCACCTCCTTTGGACCATTTGGTTCCCAAAGTATTGTTGGAATACTTGTCGGTAGACTTTCCCTTTTTCTGCCTTTCTAGCTTCATGGCCATATCTACCATCTCTTCTAGTGCATCATAGCGATACATCTCCAAAGCATCAGCAATATCGCTATTTAGACCTCCAAGGAATCGTGACATGGTGATTTGGACATCTTCCTCAATCTTAGCTCTTGCCATGCAAATCTCCATCTCCTTGTAGTACTCTTCCACACTCCTCCCTCCTTGTACCATTCTTGCTAGTTTGTTGTGTAAATCCCTAAAGTAATGAGCAGGGACAAACTTTTGGTGCATTAATTCCTTCATGATCTCCCATGGTGGTACTGGTCGCATCCCCCTACTTCTTCTTTTTAATAGCAATTGTTCCCACCAAAACATAGCATATCCTTTGAACTCCACAGCTGCAAGATGGGATTTCTTCTATTGGGAATAGTTATGGCATTCAAAGATTTGTTCTACCTTCCTTTCCCATTCAAGGTACTCTTCAGCATTGTTGTTGCCTTTGAATTCTGGAATCCTCATCTTAATTGATCCCAAGTCCCCATCAAGTTTATTACGATTGGTCTCTTCACTTTCTTCATCATCATGGTCTTGAAATCTAGTTTGTGGACGAGTTCTAGTTGTATTAGAGCTATGTGAAGCTTTTATCTCTTGCAATTCCTCCCTCATGTCTTGGACAAGATTATTGAAGGTTCTAAACTGTCCTTGAATTGCTTCCATGAAAAGTTTCAATTGAGGATCTTTAATTGGAATTCCATCATTACCATCTCCAGATTTGCCTGTACTCATGGTTAGTATTCAAAAATAGAAAACACGAAAAAGATTTGAGTTAGTGATAAAGCACTCCCTCACGTGTTTACACTCCTCAATCACTCCTTGCAAATCCTCCAATTGTACTTCAGAATTTCAAGCCAACCAATCAATCTCAAAGCACGTTTAGAACACAAGGAAAACAAACCTTAACAACAAGTAAGCACAAACTCTAGAAAGAAGACTCAAAACGATAATGGATGGTAGTACAAGGACAAGATGATGTACTACTTGATTATATTAATTTAGAGTGTAGTGAACAAACAAATACACCCTAGTAATGTAATAGAGGCAAAAGAAAGCTCAAAACAAGAATAAACAAACTAGAATTTAAAAGACGAATTCTGGATATAATGTATGAATTTAGTTCACTACAAGCAAACCAAATATGGACCTAATTTACTTCTACCCAAACAATGCAAGAAAACAAAGAAAAACCCAAAAAAAAAAAATAAATTTTTTTAAGGTACTGTAGCACGGATGCTACTGAGTACCTGTAGCAAGTTACTGTAGCAAGTTCCTGTAGCAAGTGACCCAATTTAGGTAGGTGAGTTCCTGTAGCAAGTGACCCAATTTGTGTCCCCCAATTCAATTTAGGTAGGTAATAATTAATTGTCCAACAATGTGTTTGTGTCCCCCCAATTCAAATTTGGGTAGGTAATAATTAGTTGTCCAACAATGATTTTTTTTTTTTTTTTTTTTTATCAACAAGATTCAAGAAGACAAACAAATCTCCAGATTTGGTATTTAATAACTTATAAATTCTTAATAACGTAATCAATTGATTTGTTCTTTTTTTTTTTTTTTTTTTTTTTTGAATGAAGAACAAGCAACAACAAGAAGATTCAGAAGAAGGTAATTCTAGATCTAAGTAAATCCAATGAGAAAAATATCTAGATGCAACAAGATCCAAAGAGAAAATTCCAGATCTAAGAAGATCTAACGAGAAACACCTAGATCCAGCAAGATCTAAAGAGAAAATTCCAGATCTACAATGAAAACAAGAAATAAGACAAACAACAATGGAATCCAGTAACAAGAAGACTCAAATTCCTAACTAAGATAACAGAACTTATCCCAAAACTTTGATTTGGCTCTGATACCAAATGATACGGATCGAATCAAAGGATGAGATGTAAGTTCGCCTCTATGGCACCCCTCGTTTATAATGAAACGGAAACACCAATAATCGAGATTAAACGCTCTATGGCACCCCACGTTTATAAGGAAACGGTAACACCAATAATCAAGCAAAGAACAAGATAAACGCCACAATCGAATTGATAAGTTTACCTTAAATTCTTGATGCAATTAGAGGAAGCAATCTCTCACTGTCACTCTAAGCAAATGGAACAAGCAAAGCTTGAACAAATGAAGTTTTTTTCAATTTATCAAAGTTGTCTTATTACATGGAAGACAAGCTATTTATACTAAATAAGGAATCTAGGTTTAACAAAGCATAAAACACACAAAACACGCCTAAGTTCAAATGGGCTAAAACTCGCACTGTAGCACTGTAGCGCGTCTGAGTACCTGTAGCAGTTTACTGTAGCAAAGTCAAACTAATTGGTACGGGCACTGTAGCAGCGTGCTTTCCTCCACTTAAAGAGCCACCAACAACATTAGAAGCCTAGGAATGCCTTCAAGTTCCTCACAACACTTGTTGAATGCGACATCATGCAGTTCTTGTGTGATTTGGGCTTGAACAAATAATGATATGGCTGCCCCATATCGCTTGGCACGGCTCCTTGTAATCGGTCCAATAGGAAGCACCAATGGATCTCCTTCGTCGTTCACCATGCCTCCTTGCGATCCACTGACGAGTGATGATGGATCCGTATCATTTGTCTCCTTTTGACATTAATGCAGATTCGAGGATGAACCTTTTCGAGGAAAAGGGGAATGATACGAATCCGCCATCACTCATCCATGGAACTCAAGGGGGCAAGGAGAACAACACGAAAAATCCATTAATGCTTCATAGTGGATCAACTACAAGAAATCATGCAAAGAAATATGGAGCAACCATGGAGAACAAGGGAGCATGGATACCTCAACTTCTAACTAAGATTCGAGGACGAATCTTTTCGAGGAAAGGGGGTATGATACGAAATCGAGACCACTCAACTATAAAGCTCAAGGAAGCATGGAGGGCATCTAAGTTTCTCACATTAATGGAAGAACATGTTGAGTTGGAACCTGAATTTCCAACACATGACATGCCTAGACCATGCTTGGTTAGCACGCCCGTGCTAGGTGGCACACCCCAGGCCGTGCCCTCGTCTGACTTGCTAAGGAAAACAACTACCTTGAAGCACCCCCGTGCCAAATAGCACACCCAGGCCGTGCTTCCCTCTGCCTCTCACGAGGGAACTCCTACATTGAAGCACCCCCGTGCCAAATAGCACACCCAGGCCGTGCTTCCCTCTGCCTCTCATTTAGTTAGTTAGCTTATTTTGGGTTTTTACTTTGTTAATGGGTTGGGCCTCCAATATTTTGGCCATCCTTGATTAGTTAGCCTTATTTTGTTTAGATTTAGTCAATCTTTAATGGATTTGGACTAGATATCCAAATCCTTAAGTTATTATGATTTTGTTAGTCAACTCCTTAGTTGGTTTAGATTTGCTAAATCCTACTCCTTAGCTAACTCTAAATCCTCTAAGGATCTGGACCTCTTAGATTAGTATAAATAACTTGTTATTTTGTAATTATTCATACATTATGAATTATTCAATCAAATAAAGAGAAACTTCTTTTCATGCTTAGGCGTGTTCATGTTTTTAGGGAGTGTGAGATTGCATTCTTCTAATTGCATCAAGAATCAAGATAAACTTATCAATTCATTGTGGCGTTTATCTTATTCTTTTTCTCTATTATTGGTGTTCTTGCTTCTTTAAGCTTTGGGTGCCATAGAGAGGGGTTTTGTTTGATCTTGGATCTCTTCCAAAACTTGTCATTGAGTTCATGAAATTTATTTTCATTGGGTTCCGCGTCAGCCAATATTGCAAGGAATAGAGAAACCTCCCTGGATCCTTGAGTTTAGGAGGCAGTTTATTTTGAATGATTGCACTGCATTCCTCAGTCAATTTTACCATCCCCTGATCATCAATCTTTCTTTTCTTGCTCAAGATTTCTTTTAAAAATTTTGCATAGCTAGGCATTTGAGCAAGGGCTTCAGCAAAAGAAATGTTTATTTGGAGCTTTTTGAAAACATCAAGAAATTTCATGAAGCTTTGGTCATCCTGCGTCTTTTTCAATCTTTGTGGAAATGGAATGGGTGGAACATAAGGTTTCACTTCTTCCTTCTCCACCAGATCAATGATAGGTGCCTTTCTTTCTTCTTTCTCCTTCTCATTTCTGGGCTTGTCTTCCAATTCTTTACCACTCCTCAAGGTTATAGCTTGTACCTGTTCTTTAGGATTTTTCTCAGTGTTACTAGGTAGCGTACCTTGAGGTCTAGCTGCCATCATCTTTGCAAACTGTCCCATTTGGATCTCCAGATTTCTAATCGTAGCTTGTTGGATTTTGTTGTGTTCTCTCGTTTCATTCATGAAATCCATGTGTGATTTTGAAAGGGCAGTAAGGAGATCATCATGAGACTTTTTCTCCGGAGGCAAGAAACCTGGTGGTGCATTTAAAGCGTTGTTAGAATTACCATATGAAAGATTTGGATGATTTCTCAACCTATTATCGTAAGGGTTTGAATATGGATAATTCCGTCTTCCTTGGTTCATCATGTAGTTTACTTGCTCCAAAGTTTGTGGATTTGCAGAATCTAGCATGCATTCTCCGATCCCATGTGGTTCGTTGCATCTGTCACAAGTTTGCATGATGGATTTCACAGATTTAGTGGTTAGTAAGTCTAGCTTTCTTACCATGTTGTCAACCTTTGCATTGAGTGTAGTGATGGCATCAATTTCATAGATTCCTGCAGTTTTTCTCCTTTCAGAACTGCTTTGATAATGGCTATTGCTTGCCATTTCTTCTATTAAATCATATGCCTCATCGATTTCCTTTCTTTCAAAAGATCCTCCTGCAGCTGCATCCAAAGTAATTTTGATATTAGGTGACAATGAATTATAAAAAGTTTGGACTTGTAACCATTTGGGCAAACTATGATAAGGACATTTTCTTAACAAATCTTTAAATCTTTCCCAAGCTTCATACAAGCTTTCTTGATCATGATGAACAAAAGTCATGATCTCATTTCTCAATTTGGTTGTTTTAGAGGATGGAAAGAATTTAGCCAAAAATTTCTGGGCTAACTCTTCCCAAGTTGTAAAACTTCCAGCAGGACAAGATTGTAACCATGATCGTGCTTTGTCCCTTAGAGTAAAATGAAATAGTCTTAATCTAATGGCATCTTCAGAAACACCATTTTGTTTAAAAGTGTCACAAATTTCCAGGAAATTAGTGATATGAGCATTAGGATCTTCACTAGGAAGTCCTCCATATTGAATAGAAGTGGAAAGTAATTGAATAATTGCTGGTTTGATTTCAAAGTTATTAGCTTCCACTCTTGGTCTAGTAATACTAGAGGTAGCTCCATTAAGAGAAGGTGACGCGGAACCCAATGAAAATAAATTTCATGAACTCAATGACAAGTTTTGGAAGAGATCAAAGATCTAGAATAAATTCCCCTCTATGGCACCCAAAGCTTAAAGAAGCAAGAACACCAATAATAGAGTAAAAGAATAAGATAAACGCCACAAAGAATTGATAAGTTTACCTTGATTCTTGATGCAATTAGAAGAATGCAATCTCACACTCTCTAAAAACATGAACACGCCTAAGCATGAAGAAGTAGTCTTTAATTCATTGAATAATTGTTGAATAATTACAAAATAACAAGCTATTTATACTAATCTAAGAGGTCCAGATCCTTAGAGGATTTAGAGTTAGCTAAGGAGTAGGATTAGCAAATCTAAACCAACTAAGGAGTTGACTAACAAAATCATAACAACTTAAGGATTTGGAGATCTAATCCAAATCCACTAAAGATTGACTAAATCTAATCAAAATAAGGCTAATTATTCAAGGGTGGCCAAAATATTGGAGGCCCAACCCATTAGCAAAGCAAAAAACTCAAAATAAGCTAACTAACTTAATGATAGGCAGGGACAAGCACGGCCTGGGTGTGCTATTTGGCACGGGCGTGCTTCAATGTAGGAGTTCCCTCGTGAGAGTCAGAGGGAAGCACGGCCTGGGTGTGCTATTTGGCACGGGCGTGCTTCAATGTAGGAGTTCCTTCGTGAGAGTCAGAGGGAAGCACGGCCCGGGTGTGCTATTTGGCACGGGGGTGCTTCAGAGTCAGAGGGAAGCACGGCCTGGGTGTGCTATTTGGCACGGGGTGTGCTTCAAGGTAGTTGTTTTCCTCAGCAAGTCAGACGAGGGCATGGCCTGGGGTGTGCCATCTAGCACGGGCGTGCTAACCAATTCATGTTCCCATTCAACATGTGCTTCTATTGATGTGAGAAATTTAGGTGTTCCTTCAAGTTCTTCATAGCACTTGTTGAAAGCAAGGTCATGGAGCTCTTTTGTAACTTGTTCTTGAATGTGTAAGGACATGGTTGCTCCATACTTCTTTGCACGACTCCTTGTAATTGGTCCATTAGGAAGTGCTAATGGATTGCCATTGTTGTGGTCCTTTTTCCCTTGAGCTCCATAGGTGGTTGGTGGTAGTGGATCCGTATCATCGCCCCCTTCTTTAAAAAGATTTGTCCTCAAATCTGCATCCATGTCAAAGGGAGACAAATCACTAACATTAAAAGTTGCAGAAACACTATACTCACCTGGCAAGTCTATTTTGTAGGCATTGTCATTGATGCGCTCTAAGACTTGGAATGGACCATCTCCACGTGCATCTAGCTTACTCTTCCTTTGGTTGGGAAATCTTTCCTTGCGAAAGTGTACCCAAACCCAATCACCTGGCATGAATACCAACTTCTTTCTGCCCTTGTTTGCTCTTTCAGCATATTGCTTGTTCCTCTTTTCTATGTTGGCTCTAGCCTTCTCATGTAAAGACTTCACCAATTCTGCCTTTTTATCACCATCTAGATTAGAAAGTTCATTCAATGGTAAAGGAACAAGATCTAATACAGTTAGTGGATTAAAGCCATAAACAAGTTCAAATGGACTAAAACCTGAGGTAGAATGTATGCTACGATTATATGCAAACTCAATGAATGGCAAACAATCTTCCTAAGTTTTTAAGTTCTTACCCACAATGGCACGAAGCAATGTTCCTAAGGTTCTATTTACAACTTCAGTTTGTCCATCCGTTTGTGGATGACAAGTTGTAGAATAAAGCAATTTAGTTCCAAGCTTACCCCACAATACTCTCCAAAAGTGTGAAAGGAACTTTACATCCCTATCAGAAACAATAGTTCTTGGTACCCCATGCAATCTTACCACTTCTTTAAAGAATAATTCAGCAATATTATTGGCATCATCAGTTTTATGACAAGGAATGAAATGAGCCATCTTGCTAAATCTATCAACAACAACAAATATGCTATCTTTACCACGTTTAGTCCTAGGTAATCCAAGTACAAAGTCCATAGATATATCAATCCAAGGAGAACTAGGAACAGGTAAAGGCATGTATAATCCATGAGGCATAGACTTAGATTTGGCCTGTTTACAAGTAATACAAGAGTTACAAACCCTCTCTACATCTTTAATCATGTGAGGCCAATAAAAGTGTTCATTTAACATATCATAAGTCTTATGTACCCCAAAGTGTCCCATCAATCCCCCACTATGAAATTCAAGCACAAGCAATTCACGCATAGAACATTTAGGCACACAAAGTTTGCTGCCCTTAAACAAATATCCATCATGTCTATAGAACTTATCAAATGCTCCATGTTCACATGCTACATATATGTTGCCAAAATCAGAATCATTCACATACAATTCTTTAACATACTCAAATCCAAGCAATTTAGAACTAAGAGCAGTAATTAGAGTATATCTTCTTGATAATGCATCAGCAACAACATTGTCTTTTCCATGCTTGTATTTAATCACATATGGAAATTGTTCAATAAATTCAACCCACTTACCATGTCTTTTATTGAGCTTACCTTGACCCTTCAAGTGTTTTAGGGCCTCATGGTCAGTATGGATGACAAATTCTTTAGGTAATAAGTAGTGTTGCCAAACATGTAAAGTTCTTACCAAGGCATAAAGCTCTTTGTCATAGGTTGAATAGTTGAGTTGTGCTCCATTCAACTTCTCACTAAAGTAGGCAATTGGTTTCTTTTCTTGCATTAGGACAGCCCCAATTCCCACTCCAGAAGCATCACACTCAATCTCAAAAGTATTCTCAAAATTAGGCAAAGAAAGTATAGGTGCAGAAGTTAACTTCCCTTTAAGTGTGTCAAATGCCTTTTGTTGCTCTTCTTCCCACTTGAATCCAACTTCCTTTTTGATTATTTCTGTTAGTGGTGCTGCAATTGAAGAGAAATCTTTAACAAATCTTCTATAAAAGCTTGCCAACCCATGAAAACTCCTAACTTCAGAAACTGATTTGGGAGTTGGCCATTCTTTGATAGCTTTTACTTTCTCCTCATCTACTTCAATACCCTGTGCACTCACAATAAAACCAAGAAATACAAGTCTATCTATACAAAATGTGCATTTGTTAAGCTTAGCATACAACTTTTCAGTCCTTAAAGTTTGTAACACTATCCTAACATGCTCAACATGATCATTAAGAGACTTGCTATAGATGAGTATATCATCAAAGTATACAACCACAAATTTTCCTAAGAAGGCACGCAATACATGGTTCATGAGCCTCATAAAAGTACTAGGTGCATTAGATAGTCCAAAAGGCATAACTAACCATTCATACAAACCATACTTAGTTTTAAAAGCAGTTTTCCATTCATCACCTGGTTGCATTCTAATTTGATGGTAACCACTCATTAAATCAATTTTAGTAAAGTAAGTTGCCCCATGCAATTCATCCAACATATCATCAAGTCTAGGGATAGGGTGTCTATACTTTATTGTGATTTTGTTGACTGCTCTACAATCAACACACATGCGCCATGTTCCATCCTTTTTAGGTACTAGAAGCACGGGAACAGCACATGGGCTCATGCTTTCTCTTACCAAAACTTTCTCCATAAGTTCATCAACTTGCCTTTGCAACTCCTTTGTCTCCATTGGATTGCTTCTATAGGCAGGCCTATTTGGAATGGTGGATCCAGGAATGAAGTCAATTTGATGTTCTATTCCTCTTAAAGGTGGTAAACCACTTGGTAATTCACTAGGAAAGACATCATCAAATTCCTGTAACATAGAAACAAACATAGAAGGCAAACTTTCAAGGTTAGTGTTAGTTTCAGCAAATAAAATCTCTTTGTACCTTAGAAGCAATATGGGCTTCTCCAAGGCAATAGCACACTTAACCTCCCTAACTCTTGCATAAAAAGTCTGTTTCTTTTTCTCCTCTCTTTCTTTTTCTCTCACAATTGGGCCATTGATTTGTTTTGTTATTTTTGTGGCCTCTTTTCCCTCATTCTTACTATCTTCTCTCTTTTGTTCTCTCAAAACCTCACTCTCTTTTTTTCTCAAGGCCGAAACCTCTCTCTCTCTCTCAAGTATCTTTCTTTGGTCTTCATAAACCTCTTGAGGTGATAAAGGTACAAGAACCACCTTTTTCCCCTTATGAATCAAAGAATATCGATTGTGGAATCCATCATGAAGTGCTCTTCTATCATATTGCCATGGTCTTCCCAACAATAGATGTCCAGCTTGCATAGGTACTATATCACACAAGATTTCATCTTCATACCATCCAATAGAAAATGGCACAAGTACCTGTTTAGTCACTTTCACTTCCCCACAATCATTCAACCATTGCAACCTATAAGGTTTAGGATGCTTGAGACAAGTCAAGTTCAATTTGTTTACCATGTTTACACTAGCAACATTAGTGCAACTACCCCCATCAATGATAAGAGTACACACTTTCCCACTAATCAAACATCTAGTGTGAAATATATTCTCACGTTGCTCGAGGCTTTCTTCTTTAACATGCATGTTCAAAGCTCGCCTAGCAACCAAAACTTCTCCATGTTCAGGAAGTATCAAATTTTCTGAATCATCATCATCATTATCATCAAGTAATTTAGGCATATCATCATAATCACTACATTCAGATTTAGAACTAACATTCCCATCATCTTTAACAATCATAACCCTTTTATTAGGACATTGAGATGCATAATGCCCTTTTCCCAAACATTTAAAGCATTTAATTTCTCTAGAAGGGGTTGTAGAGTTAGAAGTACCTTTGTTGCTTTTAAATGGAGTTTGGACAGTTTCTTTACCTTTTGAAGTTGAATCTGTCCTTTGAGAATTAGAACCTCTAAATTCCTTCTTCTCACCTTCTTTAGGCCATTTAGATCCCCATGTGTTGTTGGAATACTTATTGGTGTTGGATCTCCCCTTTTTCTGTCTTTCAAGTTTCATGGCCATATCTACCATCTCCTCTAAGCTTTCATACCTATACATCTCTAAAGCATCAGCAATGTCTTTATTGAGACCTCCAAGGAATCGTGACATGGTGATTTGCTCTTCTTCCTCGATCTTGGCTCTAGCCATGCAAATCTCCATCTCCTTGTAGTATTCTTCCACACTCCTTCCTCCTTGCACCATTCTAGCTAATTTGTTATGTAAATCCCTAAAGTAATGAGTAGGGACAAATTTTTGGTGCATTAGCTCTTTCATGATCTCCCATGGTGGTACGGGTCGTAATCCTTTCCTTCTTCTTTTCAATAGCAATTGTTCCCACCAAAACATAGATAGCATACCCTTTGAATTCAACAGCAGCAAGATGGGATTTCTTTTCTTGAGAATAGTTATGGCATTCAAAAATTTGTTCTACTTTTCTCTCCCATTCAAGATATTCTTCAGCATTGTTGTTGCCTTTGAATTCTGGAATCCTCATCTTAATTGATCCCAAGTCCCCATCAGGTTTATTAGGATTGGTCTCTTCACTCTCTTCAACATCATGGTCTTGAAATCTGGTTTGTGGACGAGTTCTAGTTGTATTAGAGCTTTGTGAAGCTTTTATCTCTTGCAACTCCTCCCTCATGTCTTGGACAAGATTATTGAAGGTTCTAAACTGTCCTTGAATTGCTTCCATGAAGAGTTTTAATTGAGGATCTTTAATTGGAATTCCATCATTACCATCTCCAGTTTTGCCTGTACTCATGGTTAGTATTCAAAAGAAAACACAAGAAGATTAGTCAATGGTAATTCACTCCCTCACGTGTTTACACTCTTGAATCACTCCTTGCAATTCTTCCAATTGAACTTCAGAATCTTAGTTCAACCAACCAACTCAAAGATCACGTTTAGAATCAAGGAATAAAAACTTAACAATGAAAAGCAAGCACAAGTTCTAGAAAGAAGACTCAAAACGATATGGACAGTAGCACAAGAACATAAACAATGCACTACTTTAATGATCAATTAGAGTGTAGTGAACAAGCAAACACACTCTAATAATGTAATGGAAGCAACAGAAAGCTCACACAAAAACAAAGAAACTAGAATTTGAAAGACAATATTAGGATATAATGTATGAATTTAGCTTACTACAAAGCAAACCAAATATAGACCTAATTAATTCTACCCAAAACAAAGCAAGTAATCAAAGAAAAACAAAAGAAAACAGTTTGTTTAATAGGTTCAGAACCGTGCACGGGCGTGCTAGATAGAGCACGGGCGTGCGTGAAAAAGTCTAATCCAACAAGTGAAAATCAAGATGGAAGTCAGAAACGTGCACGGGCGTGCTTGAGGTGAAGCACGGGCGTGCTAAACTAAATCCTTTTTCAAGGTGTCCCAATCTAAGTAGGATTTTAGATTTGACTAGGATTGTAGTAGATCTGCTTAATCTCAAAAGATATGGTCAACTAATTCTTGTTATCTTATCCATAAGTAGTTAAGATTGGATTTTATCACAAGATTATAGTGGATAACTAAATCCCATAAAATATGGTCAAATCCCTTTAGGATTAGGAACAATCCCACTAAATATGGTCAAATCTCCTAAGGATTAGGAATAATCCCACAAAATATGGCAAAATCCCACAAAATAAGGTAAAATCCCTTTGAATTAGGATCAAATCCCTTGGATTCAGGAACAAATCAAGATCCACACAAGCAATTTCAATGGTGGACGAAATTTTCTTTTTATACTCTTTTTTTTTTTTTTTTTAGTCAACTAGATCTAAGATCTAAACTTCCAGAATTGAAACAAGCACGAAATTACTAAATTGAATTGAAGCGAAAACGAATTGAACTAATCAAACAAGAAAACAAACACAAAAGAAACAAGATGAAGAAGAAAACAAACACAAGAACAATAAGAATAAGAAAACAAATAAACACAGATCCTAGAGCTAAGATAAATAAGAATTTACCTTAATCTTTGGCTCTGATACCAAACTGACGCGGAACCCAATGAAAATAAATTTCATGAACTCAATGACAAGTTTTGGAAGAGATCAAAGATCTAGAATAAATTCCCCTCTATGGCACCCAAAGCTTAAAGAAGCAAGAACACCAATAATAGAGTAAAAGAATAAGATAAACGCCACAAAGAATTGATAAGTTTACCTTAATTCTTGATGCAATTAGAAGAATGCAATCTCACACTCTCTAAAAACATGAACACGCCTAAGCATGAAGAAGTAGTCTTTAATTCATTGAATAATTATTGAATAATTACAAAATAACAAGCTATTTATACTAATCTAAGAGGTCCAGATCCTTAGAGGATTTAGAGTTAGCTAAGGAGTAGGATTAGCAAATCTAAACCAACTAAGGAGTTGACTAACAAAATCATAACAACTTAAGGATTTGGAGATCTAATCCAAATCCACTAAAGATTGACTAAATCTAATCAAAATAAGGCTAATTATTCAAGGGTGGCCGAAATATTGGAGGCCCAACCCATTAGCAAAGCAAAAAACTCAAAATAAGCTAACTAACTTAATGATAGGCAGGGACAAGCACGGCCTGGGTGTGCTATTTTGCACGGGCGTGCTTCAATGTAGGAGTTCCCTCGTGAGAGTCAGAGGGAAGCACGGACTGAGTGTGCTATTTGGCATGGGCGTGCTTTCAATGTAGGAGTTCCTTCGTGAGAGTCAGAGGGAAGCACGGCCCGGGTGTGCTATTTGGCACGGGGGTGCTTCAGAGTCAGAGGGAAGCACGGCCTGGGTGTGCTATTTGGCACGGGGTGTGCTTCAAGGTAGTTGTTTTCCTCAGCAAGTCAGACGAGGGCACGGCCTGGGGTGTGCCATCTAGCACGGGCGTGCTAACCAATTCATGTTCCCATTCAACATGTGCTTCTATTAATGTGAGAAATTTAGGTGTTCCTTCAAGTTCTTCATAGCACTTGTTGAAAGCAAGGTCATGGAGCTCTTTTGTAACTTGTTCTTGAATGTGTAAGGACATGGTTGCTCCATACTTCTTTGCACGACTCCTTGTAATTGGTCCATTAGGAAGTGCTAATGGATTGCCATTGTTGTGGTCCTTTTTCCCTTGAGCTCCATAGGTGGTTGGTGGTAGTGGATCCGTATCAGAAGGTGTGGTATAATCTCACAATGTGCGAACATTAGGTTCCTGTCTGATTTGAGGGTTTGCAACAAGAGGTATGTTCGGGGGAGGATTAATTCCGTCCATGTTTGATTGTTGTTCGGATCTGTTTTCTCGTGCTCTTCTTGCAGCGTTGTTTCTTCTGCAGGTTTTCTCAACTTCTGGATCAAAGATCAGATGTTCTGTTCTTCCAGATCTTCTTTGCATAAAAACCTGAGATGATCTTCAAAAAAATAAAATGAATAAAAATAAATGAATAAATAAATGTCTAAATTAATAACAAGATAATTCATATTGATATTGGTGTTGCCAATTCCCCGGCAACGGCGCCAAAAACTTGACAGCTCTATTCGCAAGTGCACGAATCGCTACAAGTAGTATATGATGAGTAAGATATCGTTCCCACGAGGATTGAAATCCAAGTACCAAAATTATGTTATCTTGTTATTATTTAAACGATAATTGAGATAATTGTCGTGTAACGCCCTGTTTTTCCAGTGTTTCAATAGTAGTTTACCGGTCTATGAATAGTACCATCGGTCCGGAAGTTGGTATTATTTTTGGGCCCAAAAAATTACTACTTATGTTTTATATTTTATTTAACATTTTTGGAGCATGTATGCATGGTTTTTATGGGTAGAAAGTAAGTAAGGAATAGTTTTGGAGACTTTAGAGAATTTGTGAATAGTGAATTATGGTGTTATATTAAGTAAGGAAATTTGAGGAATTATTTTTTTATGGAGTAAATTAGAAGTTTTGTGGAGATAAATAATATTTTGAAAGAATTTAATTGGCGAATATTTGTAGTGACTTAGATTACTAATGACTTAATCCTAGCCATCCAATTTGGAGAAAAGACCAAAACACCTTTTAGTTGATTTATTAAAGGCAACCATCAATATTGAGCAACAATATCCTTCTTCTTCTTTTCCTACACGTCTTCTTCTTCTTCTTCTTCTTCTTCTTCTTCTTCTTCTTCTTCAATTCTTACTTATATTCACCCATCCAACTTGATTTAATTAAGAAATCTTAGAGAATGAAGCTGGAGAAGTAATATTTGGTGACTAATTTCAAGGAATTTGGTGATTTTCCTACTTGGGTCAAGTAAGTGATTTTATGATAAGTTATTTATTTTTGGGTTTAGAGTTTTCTTTTAGCATAGACATCCTAAATCATGCTCCAATTACTTCTTTTTTCTTGTTTTCTTTGTTTGATTTTGAGTTTCTTACATGTAGAGGGTGGAGAGCCTTCCACCAAGGATAAGGGCAAGACCAAAGTTTGAGAAGCTTTGATTCAAGCTTGTTAAAGCTTGTTTTGAAGGTTAGTGCAATCATATTCTCTTTCCCTTTCACTTGTTTAAGTTGATTTTACATGGTTAGGATTTTGAATGTATTTTGGGAACTTTGTATGTTTTGGTTAAATTGATGAATTTTAATGTTAGATATGTTCTGCAGTGGGATTGGAACTCATTTTCGACCCCTTTATACTTCCCATCTATTTCTGACTTCTTCATGAAAGTTGTAGCTCTATTTCTCAGCTTTCCAAAACATATTTTTATGTCTAATTCCAGTACCTGTAGCTCAACTTATGATTTAAATACCAAAACCGGTTCTGTTATGATTTAAAGAATGACGACATATTTGTACTTATAATCTTCTTAATTAAAGCACTTACGAGATTTGCCTTGGCTATTTCTTGTTATTTTAATTATTGGTTATTTAGCACCACTGAGTCATCCACTCAGCGCGTTGATTTTTATCACGCGCAGGTTGGAGATTGTGCTTGCTGCATAAAGACCTGATAATATGACCCTAGTCAATTAACAAGTACTCTTGCAAATCAACAAGGAAATCTAGCGGAAAGCATGCAATCACGGAAGTACCCGTCAATCCCTTTAACCCCCAAGTACTCTTGAAGAGAGAAAAACAAGGAATTTAGAACAAGAATCAGAAACTTACCTTCAAGTACTCTTGAAAACAACTCTGAAATTCTTGGCGCAATTAATCTTGTAGAACTCACAAGCCTAATTACTAAGGAAGATTCGGTTCTATTCATGCAAGGATGAAGAACACGGTTGTTCTTGAAGAACAAAGAAAAATCACGTTTTTATTGATTAAAATTCAAAAAGTGGCTACCGTGCAGCTCTTACAACAATATAAATAACCTAAGCTAACCCTAATTAGCTATTAACTTAAGTTAGCCCAGGCCTAAACCTAATGTGGCCCAAATGGGCTTAATTAAATATAAGTCCAAACTAACTAATTAAAATAAGCCTGACTTAAACATAAACTAATCTAGGGCTGGCCCAACTCTGTAAAATAAGCCCAACCAGCCTTACACTAATTAATTAAGTCCACTAATAGAATTTAAACAAAAACAGGACAAATGGGCCAGAGGCCCTACACAACCCATACTTAAGCTCATAATAAAATAACATCCTCCTAAATTTGCCTAAGTATAGATTCATGTAGAATGCATCAATGGGCAGCCTCTTTGCACGCCTCAAGCACCATAACAAGCTTTGGCGTTTCTTCAAGTTCAATCTCACATCTTGCATAATTATGATCTCGAAGCTCTAATGTGATTTGTTCTTGAGTAAATGCATTCAAGGCTGCTCGTAGCTTGGTTGCACGAGCTCTTGTGATTGGTCCCACGGGTAGAGCTAGAGGATCCTTCACCTTGCTCCCTTGATCCGTATCATTACCTCCCTCCTCAAAAAGATTTGTCCTTAAATCTGAATCATAATCAAATGGAGAAAGGTCAGAAACATTAAAGGTAGCAGACACGTCATACTCACCTGGTAGATCAATCTTGTAGGCGTTGTCATTGATCCTCTCCAACACTTGAAAAGGCCCATCATCTCGGGCAGCAAGCTTTCCCTTCCTTTGGTTTGGGAATATTTGCTTCCTCATGTGCACCCAAACCCAATCTCCAGGTTTAAACACCACATCAGCAAACTCCTGCAATAAAGAAACACAACTAGATAGCAAAGAAGAAGTGTCAATGTTAGTCAAATTAATCAAAATTTCCTTAAACCGAATCATTAAGACTGGTCTACCCTCACTAACACTACTTTGGATCTCTCTCACATACATGTTTTGTTTCTTTCTTCCCTCTCTTGGTGTTTCACTCACCATTGGGCCATTAATTTTTTTTATGTCTTTTGTGGCCTCTTTTTTTTCAACCTCACTCTTTACACTCGTTCGTTCTCTCGAGCTCAAAGCATCAATTCCATTTTCCCTCAAAACTGAAGCCTCTCTCTCAAGTAGCTTCTTTTGATTAGTAGATACTTCAAATTCCTGCAAAGGGTCCACAAACACACTTGGCAAATGTGGGTTAGGATCATTACTGGACAAATAAGCTTCTTTGCACAAAGTTACAACTATAGGTTGATTGTTGTGCAAAACATGTTTATCCTCACTTGTCCTAGCTATTAAGCTCACATGTTTTTCCTTTTCTTCTCCCTCTATCTTTTTATTTGCACTTTGTGTATTTTCACTCATTTTATTTTCACTCTCTTTTTCTTCCTTTTCACCCTCAAGTCTCATACCTTGCTTTTTATATTGGTCGACATACACTTCTTCTGATCAAACTGGTGTTAGAATGGTCTTCCGCTCATCCTTTGTGATTGAATATCTATTGAGGTAATCCACTCTTTTCCTTCCTTGCACCCTTCCTAACTTATTGTTCAAATCCCTAAAGTAATGATCAGGATTATCAACCTCCTCATTTTCAAGAGTTTGAAATCTAACTGTTGTAGTACTAGGACGAGCTCTTGTTGTACCCCTCCTTGTGGCATTGTGGTCATGTCTTTCCGTCTGTTGTTCTTGAAGCTCTAATCTGTCATTAAAGCTCTCCATAAACCTAGTGATTCGTCCCATCTCTCCAGAGAGAGCATCTAGAAAGGCTTGTAGATTTGGATCTTCAACTTTAAGAGGGCTGTTATTCTTGTCTCTAGATGAATCAGACATCCTGAAATAAGATTGCAAACACAAAAACTAAAGGAAATGGTTAGTTTATCACTCCCTCACGTGTTTCTCTCTTTATTTGGCTTTTCACAATATGTGGGTTTCACTCCAGCCTTTTACCACTCTTTCCACTTGAATAATTGCACTTCAGAATCCCAAAGTTGCTACAAAAGTCAAGAGAAAGTTAGGAAAGCAAAGAATATAATCAAATGATGCACAAATTCTAACAAGAAATCACAACGTTTTGAATGGCAAATACAAGAACAAGAAAGGTGTATTGCTAGAAATTAATAAACTAAAGTGAAGGAACAAGCAAATAACACTTTAGCGATGAAAAGAGGCAAAGCACGGGCGTGCTGGAACGGCACGGGCAAGTTTTGGACTTCCAGAGGTGAGCACGGGCGTGCTATGTTTGGCACGGGCGTGCTTAGACTTCCAGAAGCAAGCACGGGCTGATTAGAAGGGTAGCACAGGCGTGCTTCTCCCAGCCTGCAGATTCACTGGACTTCCAGAGGCAAGTACGGGCTGATTATAGGGGTAGCACGGGCGTGCTTCTCCCTGAAGGTGTGAATCCAAAATTTCCTAACTACTACAGCTCTAATTGTTCCACACAAACAAATAATAGATTACTAGAATCAACAAATAGACAATTCTGGACAAGATGAACGAAGTTAATTCACTACAAAGCAAAATTAACGATGGACCTAATCAATCTAATTATCAAAGCTAGTATTCAAGAAAATTTTCCCAAGAACAGAATGTAACTATAGCATTGCTAGGATATCAATTCACTTCAGTGCACAATTTCAGGTTGTCACAAATCAATTCTCAAGTGCTTCACACAAGCATATAGTTTACTAACATGTAATTCTCAGGTCAAACGAATAACAATCTCTTTTTTTTTTTTTCCAATGTGAATTTGCAGCAAACTTTAAGCAAAATTCCTTTTTCTTTACGTTTTTTTTTTTTTTTTTTTTTAAGTCCCTAACCCTAGGATAGATTGAAATCCACAACCGCAGTGCTCTGATACCAGATAATATGACCCTAGTCAATTAACAAGTACTCTTGCAAATCAACAAGGAAATCTAGCGGAAAGCATGCAATCACGGAAGTACCCGTCAATCCCTTTAACCCCCAAGTACTCTTGAAGAGAGAAAAACAAGGAATTTAGAACAAGAATCAGAAACTTACCTTCAAGTACTCTTGAAAACAACTCTGAAATTCTTGGCGCAATTAATCTTGTAGAACTCACAAGCCTAATTACTAAGGAAGATTCGGTTCTATTCATGCAAGGATGAAGAACACGGTTGTTCTTGAAGAACAAAGAAAAATCACGTTTTTATTGATTAAAATTCAAAAAGTGGCTACCGTGCAGCTCTTACAACAATATAAATAACCTAAGCTAACCCTAATTAGCTATTAACTTAAGTTAGCCCAGGCCTAAACCTAATGTGGCCCAAATGGGCTTAATTAAATATAAGTCCAAACTAACTAATTAAAACAAGCCTGACTTAAACATAAACTAATCTAGGGCTGGCCCAACTCTGTAAAATAAGCCCAACCAGCCTTACACTAATTAATTAAGTCCACTAATAGAATTTAAACAAAAACAGGACAAATGGGCCAGAGGCCCTACACAACCCATACTTAAGCTCATAATAAAATAACATCCTCCTAAATTTGCCTAAGTATAGATTCATGTAGAATGCATCAATGGGCAGCCTCTTTGCACGCCTCAAGCACCATAACAAGCTTTGGCGTTTCTTCAAGTTCAATCTCACATCTTGCATAATTATGATCTCGAAGCTCTAATGTGATTTGTTCTTGAGTAAATGCATTCAAGGCTGCTCGTAGCTTGGTTGCACGAGCTCTTGTGATTGGTCCCATGGGTAGAGCTAGAGGATCCTTCACCTTGCTCCCTTGATCCGTATCACCTGAAGAGTAGCATCAGAGCTGAAGAGATATTTTGGTAGTTGATTAGTATTTTATGTAACTAAGAATTATGGCATGTATAAATAGTACATTTTTGGAGACTATATTAGTTAATTTATGACGTAAGCTTGTTCTTGTAAATTCTGTTGATAGATATATATATTGGGAGAGAAATAGAAGTTAATATGTTTACATGAATGTATTGAATTGATGAATATTAAAATGTTATTGAGGACTTATGTAAATTATAGAAGTGCTATTGTGTTGTTATTGGAGTTTGAATTTGGGAGTGCTTGGTATTCATATGTTTGGAAATTTCTATTTTTAAGGGAAACTCTTGCAGTTTTTCTGTAGGACTCTCCCAAAGCAATTTCAAAACAAAATATTATTACTTGCTAAACTTGTGAATACTAAGTCACTTCTAATTCATAATATGATTGTATGATTTCCATATAGGTTAGGACGGTGCCTCCGGCACCGAATGTGGCATCCACCGTCGGGTCTTTCGGGATCAGGCGGTGGGTGTTACATTTTGTGGTATCAGAGCATAGGTTTAGATGATTCTAGGATATATGATTTGGTATGAGAGTGTATCCGACTTGGAGTAATGATATAAGTGATTTAAGTTAAATACATGCCATATTAGTCTGCGTTGGGAATTTATCTCTGATGCGAATCTGCTAGTCTTTGTAGGTATTTAGTGATGTCTCAGCACCTGCCGGATGAGGAGGTGGACATTTATGCCCCTCCAGAGGGTGCTATGGTAGAGGGTGGTATGTCAGCCGGTGGTGTCGCTGGTGGCATTCTGGGTTCCTGATACGGAATCGATACCACTCAACCATAAAGTTCAAGGAAGCATGGGGAACACCTAAGTTTCTCACATTATTGAAAGCACATATTGAGTTGGACACATCTGCTACAGTAAATTTGACTTTTCTACAGTAACTTTGACTTGAAGGCTTGTAGAAGCACGCCCGTGCAAGATAGCACGCCCCAGACCGTGCACTTCTCTGCCTCTCGCGAGGAACACACATACATGCGCGCACGCCCGTGCCAATCAGCACGCCCCAGGCCATGCACTTCTCTGCCTCTCGCGAGGAACACTCATACATGCGCGCACGCCCGTGCGCCTTGGCATGCCCTGGACCGTGCAACTGTCTGCCTCTCATTAGTTAGTTAGCTTATTTTGTGTTTTTGCAATGCTAATGGGTTGGGCCTCCAATATTTCGTCCACCCTTGAATAATTAGCCTTATTTTGATTAGATTTAGTCAATCTTTAGTGGATTTGGATTAGATCTCCAAATCCTTAAGTTGTTATGATTTTATTAGTCTTATCCTTAGTTGGTTTAGATTTGCTAAATCCTTTAAGGATCTGGACCTGTTAGATTAGTATAAATAGCTTGTTATTTTGTAATTATTCAACAATTATTCAATGAATTAAAGACTACTTCTTCATGCTTAGGCGTGTTCATGTTTTTAGAGAGTGTGAGATTGCATTCTTCTAATTGCATCAAGAATCAGGGTAAACTTATCAATTCTTTGTGGCGTTTATCTTATTCTTTTACTCTATTATTGGTGTTCTTGCTTCTTTAAGCTTTGGGTGCCATAGAGGGAAATTTCTTCTAGATCTTTGATCTCTTCCAAAACTTGTCATTGAGTTCATGAAATTTATTTTCATTGGGTTCCGCATTAGTTTGGTATCAGAGCCAAAGATTAAGGTAAATTCTTATTTATCTTAGCTCGAGGATCTGTATTTATTTGTTTTCTTATTCTTATTGTTCTTGTGTTTGTTTTCTTCTTCATCTTGTTTCTTTGTGTGTTTGTTTTCTTTTGTTTAGTTTCAATTCGTTTTTGCTTCAATTAAATTTAGTAATTTCGTGCTTGTTTCAATTCTGGAAGTTTAGATCTTAGATCTTGTTGACTAAAAAAAAAAAAAAAAAAAAAAAAAAAAAAAAAAAGAGTATAAAAAGAAAATTTCGTCCACCATTGAAATTGCTTGTGTGGATCTTGATTTTGTTCCTGAATCCAAGGGATTTGATCCTAATTCAAAGGGATTTTACCTTATTTTGTGGGATTTTGCCATATTTTGTGGGATTATTCCTAATCCTTAGGAGATTTGACCATATTTAGTGGGATTATTCCTAATCCTAAAGGGATTTGACCATATTTTATGGGATTTAGTTATCTACTATAATCTTGTGATAAATCCAATCTTAACTACTTATGGATAAGATAACAAAAAAAAAATTAGTTGACCATATCTTTTGAGATTGAGCAAAATCTACTACAATCCTTGTCAAATCTAAGAATCCTACTTAAATTGGGTTGCATTGAAAAGGGACACAAGGCAGCACGCCCGTGCTTCACCTCAAAGCACAACCGTGCACTTTTCTGACTTCCACTTGTTGGACTAGAACTTAAATGCACGCCCGTGCTCCATCTAGCACGCCCGTGCTCTGTTCTGACCCTATCTTAAAATTGTTTTCTTTTAATTTTCTTTGTTTGCTTGCTTTGTTTTGGGTAGAATTAATTAGGTCCATATTTGGTTTGCTTTGTAGTAAGCTAAATTCATACATTATATCCTAATATTGTCTTTTAAATTCTAGTTTCTTATTTTTGTGTGAGCTTTCTATTGCTTCTATTACATTGTTAGGGTGTGTTTGCTTATTTACCACACTCTAATTGATAATTAAAGTAGTGCATTGTTTATGTTCTTGTGCTACTGTCCATATCGTTTTGAGTCTTCTTTCTAGAATTTGTGCTTGCTTTCCATTGTTAAGGTTTATTCCTTGATTCTAAACGTGCTTTTGAGTTGATTGGTTGAACTAAGATTCTGAAGTTCAATTGGAAGAATTGCAAGGAGTGATTAAAGAGTGTAAACACGTGAGGGAGTGATTTACCAAATTCTTTTGTGTTTTTTTTTTTTTTTTTCTCTTTGAATACTAACCATGAGTACAGATAATAGTGAGGATGAAAGTCAAATAGATGATTCCCAATTAAAACTTGTAATGGAATCAATCCAAGAACAGTTTGAAAGCTTCAACAGTTTCTTCCAAGATATGAGAAAGGGTTTGAAGGAGATTAAAGCTGCCCAACGCTCTAATGTAACAAGAGTTCGTCCTAGTACTACACTAACCAGATTTCAAATACCTAAAGATGAGGAGGTCGATAATCCTAATTGTTACTTTAGGAATTTGAACAATAATTCAGGAAGGATGCAAGAAAGGAAAAGTGTGGATTACCTCAATAGGTATTCATTCACAAAGGATGGGTGGATGACTGATTCAAATTCATCTTTCTCAAAAGAAATCTATGAAGACCAATATGAAAAGAAAAAGATGAGTTTTGAGACTGTCAATAAAGAAAAAGAAAGTAAAAGTAAAATGAGTGAAAACATGATAAGTGAAAATAAAAAGAAAGAGGGGGAAGGAAAGGAAAAACAAATTCAACCTATAATTGTACCTTTTTGTGCAAAGAAGTTTGTGTAACCATCAATGATCTTAACCCATCTTTGCCAAGTATGTTTGTTGATCCTTTGCAAGAAATTGAAGATGTATTTCCAAAAGAAGATTGCCAATCTTCAATTGAGGATAAACAGATGGTTCTTGATCCTTTATCACCTCAAGAAGTATATGAAGATCAAAGGAAGATAATTGAGAGAGAAAGAGAGGTTTCGACCTTGAAAGAAAATGAGAATGAGGCTTTGAGTTCAAAAGAACCAGAGTGTGAAAAGAGTGAAGAAAAAGAGGAGGAAGAGGCCACAGAACAAAAGAGTGAAAAGAGTAAGGAGAAAGAGAAAGAGGCCACAAAAATAACAAAACAAATTAATGGCCCAATTGTGAGTGAAAAAGAGAAACAAATTGTGTATGTGAAAAAGAGAGAAATCCAAAACAGTAAGAGAGAGGGTAGACCAGTCTTGATGATTCGGTTTAAGGAGTTTTTGCATAGTTTGACTAACATTAACACTTTTTCTCTACCTTCTAGTTCTGTTTCTTTGTTGCAGGGATTTCCTCAAAGTGAAGAAAAGCCTACATTGGTGAAGGAGATGCACGCTAAGGCTAGGGTTCATATGAACATGAAGAACAAAAGCTATGCCAACCGTGCCAACAAGAGAAAAAGACATGTTGTGTTTAAACCAGGTGATTGGGTTTGGGTACATTTTCGCAAAGAAAAGTTTCCCAACCAAAGAAAGATTAAGTTTGATGAACGTGGAGGTGAACCATTCCAAGTTGTGGAGCACATTGATGACAACACCTACAAGATAGACTTACCAGGTAAGTATGATGTTTTCATTGCTTTCAATGTTAGTAATTTGTCGCCTTTTGACATTAATGCAGATTCGAGGATGAACCTTTTTGAGGAAAGGGAGAATGATACGAATCCGCCATCACTCATCCATGGAACTCAAGGGGGCAAGGAGAACAACATGAAAAATCCATTAGTGCTACCTAGTGGATCAATTACAAGAAATCATGCAAAGAAGTATGGAGCAACCATGGAGATCAAGAGAGCATGGATACCTCAGCTTCTAACTAAGATTCGAGGACGAATCTTTTCGAGGAAAGGGGGTATGATATGGAATCGATACCACTCAACCATAAAGTTCAAGGAAGCATGGGGAACACCTAAGTTTCTCACATTATTGAAAGCACATGTTGAGTTGGACACGTCTGCTACAGTAAATTTGACTTTTTCTACAGTAACTTTGACTTGAAGGCTTATAGAAGCACGCCCGTGCAAGATAGCACACCCCAGACCGTGCACTTCTCTGCCTCTCGCGAGGAACACACATACATGCGCGCACGCCCGTGCCAATCAGCACGCCCCAGGCCGTGCACTTCTCTGCCTCTCGCGAGGAACACTCATACATGCGCGCACGCCCGTGCCAATCAGCACGCCCCAGGCCGTGCACTTCTCTGCCTCTCGCGAGGAACACTCATACATGCGCGCACGCCTGTGCGCCTTGGCACGCCCTGGACCGTGCAACTGTCTGCCTCTCATTAGTTAGTTAGCTTATTTTGTGTTTTTGCAATGCTAATGGGTTGGGCCTCCAATATTTCGTCCACCTTTGAATAATTAGCCTTATTTTGATTAGATTTAGTCAATCTTTAGTGGATTTGGATTAGATCTCCAAATCCTTAAGTTGTTATGATTTTATTAGTCTTATCCTTAGTTGGTTTAGATTTGCTAAATCCTACTCCTTAGCTAACTCTAAATCCTTTAAGGATCTGGACCTCTTAGATTAGTATAAATAGCTTGTTATTTTGTAATTATTCAACAATTATTCAATGAATTAAAGACTACTTCTTCATGCTTAGGCGTGTTCATGTTTTTAGAGAGTGTGAGATTGCATTCTTCTAATTGCATCAAGAATCAGGGTAAACTTATCAATTCTTTGTGGCGTTTATCTTATTCTTTTACTCTATTATTGGTGTTCTTGCTTCTTTAAGCTTTGGGTGCCATAGAGGGGAATTTATTCTAGATCTTTGATCTCTTCCAAAACTTGTCATTGAGTTCATGAAATTTATTTTCATTGGGTTCCGCGTCAATTCCGATGCAAAGCATGCTTCGACTGTAGGACAGGCTACTGTGGGTCCTGCGGGGCCTAATCAGGGTGATTTGCTACAACAGTTGGTAGCTGCATTGAGGCAGGCTACGGGAGCTATTCCCCAGGCTCCAGTCGCACCAGCCACTGTTCCAGTTCAGTCCCCGGTAGAGAGATTGAGGAAGTATCGTGTTGAGGATTTTATGGGTCGGAGGGATGATGATCCTTCCGCAATAGAATTTTGGCTCCGAGCTACAGAGAGGATCTTGGACCGGATGTAGTGTACTCCTCCAGATAGATTAATTTGTGCTGTTTCCTTGCTGAAGGAAGAGGCTTACCTATGGTGGGAGTCTATGGTTAAGACAGCGAGAGCCGAGGATGTTACTTGGGATTTCTTTCTCTCTGCATTTCGGGAGAAATATGTGGGGGAGTTATACACCGATCAGAGGATAGCAGAGTTCCTTGAGCTTAGGCAGGGACGGATGACTGTCTCCGAGTATGAGCGGGAGTTTCTGCGGTTGAGTAGGTATGCTTCTAAGTTGGTCCCTACTGAGGCAGATCAATGTAAGCGGTTCCGAAAGGGGTTACTGGATGAGTATAGGATGCACTTGACATCCCAGCCCCACACCACATTAGCTGGTTTGGTGAAGGCTGCTTTAGAGCTTGAGATTATTCGGAATGAGAGACAGGCCAGAGGTCAGAGGACCCAGCAGAGTAGTCAGTATAAGAGATTGCAAAGTGCTACGTCTGGACAGACTTCAGGGGTCCAGTCTAGTAGCAAGAGATTTAGAGGCGGACTGCAGATGGGGGTTAGACCGGGCCAGACAGTTGGTCGGGGTATATTTACGAGATCAGCTCCTCCGGCTTCATCTGTTGCTAGTGGTGGAGGTGCTGCATGGCCAGGTCTACCAATTTGCAGTCAGTGTGGCAGGAGACATGTTGGGGTGTGTTGGGGAGCTCCGAGAGCTTGCTATAGATGTGGATCCACTGAGCATATGATCAGGGATTGTCCTATGACAGTGACTAGTCCAGCTCACTAGGTTGGGAGGCCAGCTCCCTATGTTCAGAGAGGCAGAGGTAGAGGCCGTAGTGAGGGATATGGTACTAGGAGTGAGAGACCAGTTTCTGAGACTGTGGAGAGACCAGAGACTAGAGCACAGGCGAGGGCTTATGCCATCAGGACCAGGGAGCAGCGGGATGCACCGGATGTCATCGCAGGTACCTTCTCTATCTTTGACACTTTTGTACTTGCTTTATTGATCCGGGCTCCACGCATTCATGTATATGCACACATGTGGGTAGATTGGGTAGTATGCATGCTGATACATTAGAGCACAGCGTTGAGATTACTAGCCCTTTGGGTCAGAGTGTAGTAGTTGATCGGGTGTATAGAGATTGCCCTTTAGTCATTCATGAGTATGTATTTCCGGGTGATTTGATAGAGTTGCCTTTTCGGGAGTACGATGTGATATTGGGTATGGATTGGCTGTCTAGACATGGGGTCATTGTTGATTGTGTAGACTTAAGAGGATTACACTCGAGACTTCATCTGGTGAGGAGATTGTAGTTGTGGGTGAGAGGTCGGATTACCTCTCTAATGTTATTTCTGCTTCTACTGCTAGAAGACTGATCCAGCATGGTTGTGAGGCCTACTTAGCCTGTGTACTTGCTCCAGAGTCAGAATCTCCTAGTGTCCATGATATACCCACAGTATGTGATTTTCCGGATGTGTTTCCAGAGGAGTTGCCTGGTTTACCTCCTGAGAGAGAGGTTGAGTTTGGTATTGAGGTTATGCCTGGTACTGCACCGATATCCATTGCTCCGTATTGGATGGCGCCTGCTGAGTTGAAAGAGTTGAAGACACAGATTCAGGAGTTGCTTGATAAGGGTTTTATTCGTCCTAGTGAATCTCCATGGGGTGCTCCAGTATTGTTTGTAAAGAAGAAGGATGGCTCACTTAGATTGTGTATTGATTACAGACAACTTAACAAAGTTACTGTGAAGAATCGGTATCCATTGCCTCGAATAGATGATTTGTTTGATCAGTTGAGAGGAGCTAGTGTATTCTCGAAGATAGATCTGAGATCAGGTTATCATCAGCTAAGGGTGAAGGCATCAGATGTACCTAAAACTGCTTTCAGGACACGCTACGGTCATTATGAGTTTTTAGTGATGCCATTTGGGTTGACTACTGCCCCAGCAGTGTTTATGGACCTGATGAACCGGATCTTCCATCCTTATTTGGATCAGTTCGTGGTGGTTTTTATTGATGATATTTTGGTGTACTCTCCGACTCGAGAGGATCATGATCACCACCTACGAACAGTTCTGGAGACCTTGAGAGACCGACAGTTATATGCCAAGCTCAGTAAGTGTGAATTTTGGTCGACTGAGATTGCTTTTTTAGGGCATGTTGTTTCTACAGAGGGTATTCAGGTGGACCCAAAGAAGATTGAGGCAGTGCTTGATTGGAAGCCACCTACGAATGTTACAGAGATTCGAAGTTTCTTAGGATTGGCTGGTTATTATAGAAGATTTGTCAAGGGATTTTCTCTCATTGCGGCTCCTTTGACTAGACTTCTCCATAAGGATGTCCGTTTTGAGTGGACTGATAGATGCCAGAGTAGTTTTGAGAAGCTTAAGGCGATGCTTACTGAGGCTCCAGTTTTGACACAGCCAGCTCCAGGCAGACCATATGATGTTTATAGTGATGCTTCGCATAATGGTTTGGGTTGTGTGCTCATGCAGGAGGACAAGGTGATTGCTTATGCTTCCCGACAGCTTAAACCACATGAGAAGAACTACCCTACCCATGATTTGGAGTTAGCAGCTATTGTGTTTGCCTTGAAGATTTGGAGACATTACTTGTATGGTGAGAAATGCCACTTGTATACGGATCATAAGAGCCTTAAGTATCTGCTTACGCAGAGAGAGCTTAACCTGAGGCTGCATAGATGGTTAGAGCTACTTAAGGACTATGATTTCACCATTGATTACCACCCGGGTAGAGCTAATGCAGTGGCAGATGCACTCAGTAGAAAGGCATTAGTTGCTCTTCGTGCTATGAATGCACGCTTATCTGTGACTAGAGATGGTGCTCTTGTAGCAGAGCTGATGGTGAAACCTAGCCTACTACAGCAGATTAGAGATGCACAACAGGGTGATGAGACTATTACTTTGTGGAAAGGCCTAGTCAGAAAGGGTGAGAAAAAGAGATTTATGATTAAAGATGACAACTGCTTGTACTTTGGGGATCGGATTTGTGTGCCTAAAATTTCAGAGTTGAGAAAGAGTATCTTAAAGGAAGCTCATAGTAGTCCCTATGCTATGCATCCTGGCAGTAATAAGATGTATCAGGATTTGAAATCACAGTATTGGTGGCCGGCGATGAAGAGGGATATCACAGATTATGTGTCGAAGTGTTTGACGAGCCAGCAAGTGAAAGCAGAGCATTAGTTTCCTTCTGGTTTGTTACACCCTACTTCTATTCCAGAGTGGAAATGAGATAAGGTGACTATGGATTTTGTGACTGGATTGCCTTTAACTCCTAAAAAGAAAGATGTTGTATGGGTAATAGTTGACAGATTAACTAAGTCGGCACACTTTCTTCCTGTTACGACCGACTTCACCATGGAGCAATATGCAGAGCTTTATATAGATGAGATAGTGAGATTACTCGGAGTTCCTTCTTCCATCATTTCGGATAGAGATCCAAGATTTACTTCTAGATTTTGGAAGAAGCTGCATGAGGCCCTAGGTACTAAGCTGAATTTCAGCACAGCTTTTCATCCTCAAACTGATGGTCAGTCAGAGCGGGTTATTCAGATTATGGAGGCTATGTTAAGAGCTTGTGCTATTGAGTTTGAGGGCAGTTGGGAGAAGTACATTCGACTTGTAGAATTTGCCTATAATAACAGTTATCAGTTGAGTATTTAGATGGCCCCTTTTGAAGCACTATATGGTAGGAGATGTAGGACTCCACTGTGTTGGTCAGAATTGAGTGAGGCAAGATGGTAGGTCCGGATTTGATTCGGGATACAGAGGAAAAGGTCAGACTTATCAGAGATAGATTGAAAGCAGCTTCAGATCGTCAGAAATCTTATACGGATTTAAAGAGGAAAGATATAGAGTATGCAGTGGGAGATAAGGTTTTCCTTAAGGAATCTCCGTGGAAAAAGATATTGAGATTTGGAAGAAAGGGGAAGCTTAGTCCTAGGTTCATTGGTCCATATGAGATCATTGAGCGTGTGGGTCCATTAGCCTATAGACTAGCTTTACCACCAGACCTAGATAGGATACATAATGTTTTCCACGTTTCTATGTTGAGGAGGTATTGGTCCGACCCATCACATGTAATATCAGTGGAATCTGTGACTATAGAGCCAGATTTAACTTATGAGGAAGAACCAGTGAGGATACTTGCTAGAGAAATCAAGGAACTAAGAAATAAGAGAATTCCTTTGGTAAAGGTTCTTTAGAGAAACCATAAGACCGAAGAAGCTACATGGGAAAGTGAAGATATTATGAGACAACAGCATCCTCAGTTGTTTAATTCAGGTGAATTTCGAGGACGAAATTCTTTAAGGGGGGGGGGAGAGCTGTAACGCCCCGTTTTTCCAGTGTTTCAATAGTAGTTTACCGATCTGTGAATAGTACCACCGGTCCGGAAGTTGGTATTATTTTTGGGCCGAAAAAATTACTACTTATGTTTTATATTTTATTTAACATTTTTGGAGCATGTATGCATGGTTTTTATGGGTAGAAAGTAAGTAAGGAATATTTTTGGAGACTTTAGAGAATTTGTGAATAGTGAATTATGGTGTTATATTAAGTAAGAAAATTTGAGGAATTATTTTTTTATGGAGTAAATTAGAAGTTTTGTGGAGATAAATAATATTTTGAAAGAATTTAATTGGCGAATATTTGTAGTGACTTAGATTACTAGTGACTTAATCCTAGCCATCCAATTTGGAGAAAAGACCAAAACACCCTTTAGTTGATTTATTAAAGGCAACCATCAATATTGAGCAACAATATCCTTCTTCTTTTCCTACACGTCTTCTTCTTCTTCTTCTTCTTCTTCTTCAATTCTTACTTATATTCACCCATCTAACTTGATTTAATTAAGAAATCTTAGAGAGTGAAGCTGAAGAAGTAATATTTGGTGACTAATTTCAAGGAATTTGGTGATTTTCCTACTTGGGTCAAGTAAGTGATTTTATGATAAGTTATTTATTTTTGGGTTTAGAGTTTTCTTTTAGCATAGACATGCTAAATCATGCTCCAATTACATTTTTTTTTTTTTGTTTTCTTTGTTTGATTTTGAGTTTCTTACATGTAGAGGGTGGAGAGCCTTCCACCAAGGATAAGGGCAAGACTAAAGCTTGAGAAGCTTTGATTCAAGCTTGTTAAAGCTTGTTTTGAAGGTTAGTGCAATCATATTCTCTTTCCCTTTCACTTGTTTAAGTTGATTTTACATGGTTAGGATTTTGAATGTATTTTGGGAACTTTGTATGTTTTGGTTAAATTGATGAATTTTAATGTTAGATATGTTCTGCAGTGGGATTAGAACTGATTTTTGACCCCTTTATACTTCTCATCTATTTCTGACTTCTTCATGAAAGTTGTAGCTCTATTTCTCACCTTTCGAAAACATATTTTTATGTCTAATTCCAGTACTTGTAGCTCAACTTATGATTTAAATACCAAAACTGGTTCTGTTATGGTGTCTTACCTGTATATCCGCAATGATTGTCCGTTTTGACTACCCAAATGGCAAAATAATGTCTTATGTTCTTCATAAAATTTTTATCTCTACTTCTTATCTTTCCAAACCATCCTCTTGTGTCCAATTTAGAGATACATAGCTCAACTTATGGCTGAAACACCCAAACTAACTCTGTTGTGTCGGGTCACATCCATCACGAAATTGAGTGCCCATTTTGACCACTCTAATGACAAGATTAGGCTCTGACTTCTTCATAAAAGTTGTTTCCCTGTGTCTTGAGACTTCTCTCATTCTAGATTGTTTTAATTTGAGTGTTTGGTTAAATAGGAATTCATTAAACATTGGACTTGGTTCTGCTGAATCAGGTCTGATCTGTTGGCTTGTGTTCTGAGCATTTTTTGCTATCTTATTGATGGATCTGGGCTGTAGTCCTTTCATAACATTTGTAGAATTTTGTCTTATCTTTCTAATGCATCTAATTTCAGTCAATTTGGAGACCCATAACTCAAGTTATGTTTTAATAACCCAGCAAAGGTCAAGTTTATGAAAATGCTGAAAATTTCTTGATAATATTAAGTATATATCTATTTGAAATATTTCTTTTGAAGAATGTGGTCATTTTTGTAAGTTGTAAGTTGAGATATTTTGAAATGATGGGTAATTAGTAATGAAGTTTAAAGTCTTTTGTGAAAGAATGATTTTGATTTGGGCTCTACTATACATGATTGAAAAGTGGTATGCTGAGATTGATTTGGTTATACAAAGCTATGATCATATGCTAGGGTTATCAGCCCTTATAATAGGCGGAAACGCTTATTTGTGTGATGGGGGTGGCGCTTTCATAGGTCACGATTGTGTGAGGGGGGTGGCGCTTTCATAGGCCACGATTGTATGATGGGGGTGGCGCTAACATAGGCCACGATCAAATCTGCTTATATTCATTCTGTATTAGTACGAGCCTTAACTAAAAAGAGTGAAATTTTATTTTGCTATAATAAAAGAATGACGACATATTTGTACTTATAATCTTCTTAATTAAAGCACTTGCGAGATTTGCCTTGGCTATTTCTTGTTATTTTAATTATTGGTTATTTAGCACCACTGAGTCATCCACTCAACGCGTTGATTTTTATCACGCGCAGGTTGGAGATTGTGCTTGCTGCATAAAGACCTGAAGAGTAGCATCAGAGCTGAAGAGATATTTTGGTAATTGATTAGTATTTTATGTAACTAAGAATTATGGCATGTATAAATAGTACATTTTTGGAGATTATATTAGTTAATTTATGACGTAAGCTTGTTCTTGTAAATTCTGTTGATAGATATATATATTGGGAGGGAAATAGAAGTTAATATGTTTACATGAATGAATTGAATCGATGAATATTAAAATGTTATTGAGGACTTATGTAAATTATAGAAGTGCTATTGTGTTGTTATTGGAGTTTGATGGGGTTTGGAGTTTGAATTTGGGAGTGCTTTGTATTCATATGTTTGGAAATTTCTATTTTTAGGGGAAACTCTTGCAGTTTTTCTGTAGGACTCTCCCAAAGCAATTTCAAAACAAAATATTATTACTTGCTAAACTTGTGAATACTAAGTCACTTCTAATTCATAATATGATTGTATGATTTCCATGTAGGTTAGGACGGTGCCTCCGGCACCGAATGTGGCATCCACTGTCGGGTCTTTCGGGATCGGGCGGTGGGTGTTACATGTCGATAAATGTAAAATAAACAAGAATCAAGTAAATAAAAATTGGTTGAAAGGGATCAAGGAAGTAAAGCTACTAGGGGTTTTGATTTCACTTAATTCTTTCCAATTTATTTCATTAGTTCATTAATCAATTTAATTATTCAAGTAGGGGAAACAACTCTGAATTCACTAACAAGCTCTTCCGATTTATTGCTAGCTATTTTAATTCCATTTAATTACTTATCTTCCAATAGCGCAATCAAATATGAATTAAATCATTAAGTTATGTAGTTGTTTATGAATTTACAATTTAAGGTTGATAAATCATAAAAACCCCCCATGAGTCAAACCATATAGCTTCCGCATCAAGTTATTATTCTCATGTGTTTTATTAACCTTTTCATATCAAAGATCCTTCTTCCGAAAGTGATAATTGAAATGAATCAATCTAGGGGAAGATTCTGCCTAGAGCCATTAAGTTCATTAATAAATCATAACTTGAATAAGGAAAAATAAAACTAATTGCATAAATTGGAAAAGAGATTAAGCTACATCAAAACCCTAGTATAAGAATTTAGTTACACATAGTACTTAAATAAAACTCAATAATACTTGATAAATATTCCATAATCAATAAGAATAATGAAAGAAATAAACAAGATTAAGAGTTTAGAAATAAGAACTAGTGATAGGTTGCTTGGATGGCTTCCTTGAAACTTTGCACAACTCTTGAATACTTAACTTCTAAGAACAAAGCTATAAACAAAGCTATAAAATGAGGGATGGGAGAAGAGTGTAGTGTAATGTGTGTGTTTGGAATGGTTCCTTCCCCTCTTTATATAGACTTCTTGAGGGAACAAGCCTTATGCTTTAATGAGTAAAGTCCAACTTTGTGAGGTGGAAAAGTTCTAAATCAAGCCATAAATTGCTCTCAATTATGGCTTTCCAAATGCATATGGTTGAACCTTGACTGGCATGTGAAGAGAGTATCCAAAGTGTATTGTGAAAATGGTAAGAATTAGTTGGCAACTTTTGACTTAAATTCAGGATTTCTTGATTGGCACGGGCGTGCTGCCTGGCACGGTCTGGGGCGTGCTAGGCTCTGGAAGTCTGGAGGCTTCAGCACGGGCTGTGTTGTCTAGCACGGTCTTACCAGGCTTCAGCGCACGGGCGTGTGCCTTGGCACGGCCAGGAGCGTGCGCGCCTCTGGAAGTCTGGGGCATGTGTAGCATGGGCGTGCGGCTCAGCACGGGCTGGGGCGTGCCAAGCTATATTTTGCCTTATTTTTGTCCTTTTTCTTGCATAATCCTACAAATTTTCTCAAAATCAAGTGAGTTGTGTTTCAAGGAAGTTTTTAAATAAAAACATAATAATACTATATAAACTTAATTAAAAATACTAGGAATCTTAGTAAAAATTATAATAAAAATACTATAAACAAACAGCAAATTGCTAAGAATAATAATATATCTCATGCACTACGCAGACTTCATATCAGCAAGATTTTTACACGAACAAAGTTCAATTATGAAATCCATACGTCATGTATACCTTGACACATGCCTTGCAAGTAATAACAGGAATGGTATCTGGCAGGCACTCCAACCAAAGAGTGCCCTATTCATTCTTGAAACAAAAATATGAACACAAGGTGATAAACTAAATATGAGGATTTACCAGAGCATTATTTCTACCAGCCGGAGCTGCTGCATTTCCTGTGGGTGCTGATGGCAAGTTGAGTTCTGCATCCAGATCAGGTTCCTTATCAGGTTGCAGATAAGAAGGAACACCGTCAGCCTCGGTTTCCATTCCCATGTCTGATATGGATCCATTGGTGCTTCCTAGTGGGCTTGGATGTGTTCTTATCCCTTGTTGCTTGTTTTGGTCTAATTAATATGTAAGGGATATGGGCTCATAGTGTTTATTTAAGTTGTTTTGGGTTGATTTTATGATGCATGCAATCTGCCCAATATCAAGTTATTTGTTTTGGGCTGGAAATGACTTTATTTTGTGTTTTAGAGTTAAGCCCATGTGTTTTGGCCCTAGGGCAGCCTAGTTAGATGCTCTTCTTTAGGGTTATGTTTGTTTAAGGCATATAAATAGCCTCCTTAAGATGTAAAACGAGATTTTTTTGGCATAAATTGAATCTAAGGCAGAATTGTTCATGCTCTTGCATGTTCTTCTTAATTAGAGTGATTGTGAGAATTTGCTATCCTCTAATTGCATCAGGAATTAAGGTAAACTTATCAACTCGTTTGTGGCGTTTATCTTGTTCTTTGCTCGATTATTGGTGTTACCGTTTCCTTATAAACGTGGGGTGCCATAGAGCGTTTTAATCTCGATTATTGGTGTTTCCGTTTCATTATAAACGTGGGGTGCCATAGAGGCGAACTTACATCTCATTCCTTTGATTCCCGATCCCGGTTCCTTGTCATTTGGTATCAGAGCCAAATCAAAGTTTTGGGGTAAGTTCTGTTATCTTAGTTAGGAATTTGAGTTTTCTTGTTGTTGGATTCATTGTTGTTTATCTTCGTGTTACATTATCTCTTTAGATCTTGTTGGATCTAGACATTATCTCTTTAGATCTTGTTGGATCTAGACATTATCTCTTTAGATCTTGTTGGATCTAGACAATTTCTCTTTAGATTTTGTTGGATTTAGATAATTTCTCTTTAAATCTTCTTGAATCTAGTTTTCTTTTTGTATCTTCTTATTGTTTGCATCATTTTCTAGTTACCCTTTTGACTAATTCAAGATCTATCTTTGAATATTCTTGTTGTTTGCTTGTTTCTTGATTAAAAAAAAAAAAAAAAGGTCATTGATAAAGAGAGATAAGTCAGAATTTGTTAAGGTCATTACCTACTTATTGGGAGACACAAAATTGTTGGACAACCTACATACTAAGTCAATATCTACCTAGATTGAAATTGGAAGACACAATTGCTGGACAACCTAAAGGCATTTTGACTTGATTTGGGAATTTATTGATAGTCTATCTTACATTCAATTGAAGGGTATCATATTTTGACTTGATTTGGGATCTTGAAAAAAAACACAAAAGTCATTGTTGGACAACCTAAATATTAAGTCATTACCTACCTAAATTGAAATTGGGAGACACAAACCATCCACTTACACCTTGCTAAGGCCTTACCCTACCTAAATTGGGTCACATTTATGGGTTAAGTGAGGATACAAGTCAAGCACGCCTGCTACAGTAACTTGCTACAGGAACTCAGAAGCATTCGTGCTACAGTACCTTAAAAAAAAAAATTTTTTTTGGGTTTTCTTTGTTTGCTTGCATTGTTTGGGTAGAAGTAAATTAGGTCCATATTTGGTTTGCTTGAAGTGAACTAAATTCATACATTATATCCAGAATTTGTCTTTTAAATTCTAGTTTTTTTTATTCTTGTTTTGAGCTTTCTTTTGCCTCTATTACATTATTAGGATGTATTTGTTTGTTCACTACACTCTAAATTAATATAATTAAGTAGTACATCATCTTGTCCTTGTGCTACCATCCATTATCGTTTTGAGTCTTCTTTCTGGAGTTTGTGCTTACTTTTATTGTAAGATTTATATCCTTGATTCTAAAACGTGCTTTCGAATTGGTTGGTTAATCTACGATTCCGAAGTACAATTGGAGGAATTTGCATGGAGTGATTAAAGAGTGTAAACACGTGAGGGAGTGCTTTATCACTGACTCAAATGTTTTTGTGATTTCTATTTTGAACACTAACCATGAGTGCAGGCACATTTGGAGATAATAGTGGGGAGGGAAGTCAAATGGAGGATCCCCAGTTGAAACTTGTAATGGAGTCAATCCTAGGACAGTTTAGAACTTTCAACAATTCTGTCCAAGATATGAGAAAGGAGTTGCAGGAGTTTAAAGCTGCCCAATGCTCTAATACAAGAAGAGTTCGACCTAGTACTACAACAACTAGATTTCAAACTCATGAAGAGAAGAAGGTCGATCATCCTGATCATTACTTTAGGGATTTGAACAATAAGTTAGGAAGGGTGCAAGAAAGGAAAAATGTGGATTACCTCAATAGGTATTCATTCACAAAGGATGGGTGGATGACCATTCCAAGATCATTTTCCTCAAAAGAAGTGGATGAAGACCAATATGGAAAGCAAAAGATGAGTTTTGAGGCTGTCAATAAAGAAAAGGAGTGCAAAAATAAAACGAGTGAAAATATATTGAGTGTAAATAAAAAGAAAGAGGGGGAAGAAAAGGAAAAACAAATTCAGCCTATATTTGTACCTTTGTGCAAAGAAGATTATTTTACCACTAATGATCTTAACCCATCCTTGCCAAGTGTGTTTGTTGATCTTTTACAGGACTTTGAACATGTGGTTCCAGAAGAGATTGCCCAATCTTCATGTGAGGGTGAAAAGGTGGTTCTTGCACCATTGACACCTCAAGAAGTGAATATTGATCAGAAAAAGTTGCTTGAGAGAGAGAAAGAGGAGTTCACTGATGTCTTTCTTGAAAAGTTGCCTAGTGGATTGCCACCTTTGAGAGGGATAGAACATCAAATCGATTTCATCCTTGGCTCCACCATTCCAAATCAACCAGTCAATAGAAGCAATCCAATGGAGACAAAGGTGTTGCAAAGGCATATTCAGGTTGTAGCAAACAATGGAGTTCAATACGGTCTAAAAAGGAGAAGAAGAGTAAAGAAAAGGGCATGGATTCTAAGGAGAAGTGGACTTATCCTAGCAAGCAAAAGGATACCTCAACTTTTAACTAAAATTCGAGGACGAATCTTTTTGAGGAAAGGGGGAATGATATGGATCCATTGGTGCTTCCTAGTGGGCTTGGATGTGTTCTTATCCCTTGTTGCTTGTTTTGGTCTAATTAATATGTAAGGGATATGGGCTCATAGTGTTTATTTAAGTTGTTTTGGGTTGATTTTATGATGCATGCAATCTGCCCAATATCAAGTTATTTGTTTTGGGCTGGAAATGACTTTATTTTGTGTTTTAGAGTTAAGCCCATGTGTTTTGGCCCTAGGGCAGCCTAGTTAGATGCTCTTCTTTAGGGTTATGTTTGTTTAAGGCATATAAATAGCCTCCTTAAGATGTAAAACGAGATTTTTTTGGCATAAATTGAATCTAAGGCAGAATTGTTCATGCTCTTGCATGTTCTTCTTAATTAGAGTGATTGTGAGAATTTGCTATCCTCTAATTGCATCAGGAATTAAGGTAAACTTATCAACTCGTTTGTGGCGTTTATCTTGTTCTTTGCTCGATTATTGGTGTTACCGTTTCCTTATAAACGTGGGGTGCCATAGAGCGTTTTAATCTCGATTATTGGTGTTTCCGTTTCATTATAAACGTGGGGTGCCATAGAGGCGAACTTACATCTCATTCCTTTGATTCCCGATCCCGGTTCCTTGTCAATGTCTGCCTTCAGAGCATCAAGTTCTGCATTGCAAAATTTAATCAGCATTAAATAACATGTATATAAACACATGGAACATTCTCTTCCAATTTAATGCATGGATGTCATTTAAAATTGATCCCATAGGGGAGAAGAAGAAGAAGAAGAAGAAGAATAAGGAAAAGAAACTGTTAAATGCTACTGACTGATGGCATGACATACTTTATTTACCAATGCGACATAATTCAATAATTACAGATTATTTGAATAAGAAGTTTACTCTGGCTTCTCACAAGAACATTAAATAAATAGGTAAAGATCAAAATATTAATTTTCTACATGCTCAAAACAAATTATCCAGAATGACCTTTAGATGAAATTTGAGCTTACCTCCCATGGGTTCTTCCTCATCAATATCATCAGGCACATTGTAGCTTCTACCGAGGGTCTCTTGGATTTCATTACTCACATCCATTAGGTCCATCATCTCGTCTTGCAAGTTCTACATATGGCAGAAAGTAACCTATTTAGCACCATAAATTCCCAAAGGTAACTTAACATGAAAGCAGAGGGAGTAAGGGGAAGTCATGAGATCACATACATCTATGTCTTGAATCTTCACAATTTTCATCATTCCTTTCAACTCCTTGTTGGTGGATTTCAAAGCTGACATCTAAGGAGGAACAGGACAAATTTAATTTAATAAATTTATAAATAGTCAAGTGGTACCATTAATTACTTCAGGACGTACATAAATTTTTAACTAAAAATGGACATATGCACACCAAGAAAACCTCACAAAATTTATTGGATATTTTATAAAGCATTCACTTCCCAGTCAGATGTTTATGCACGTTCCAGCCAATGTACAAATACACTCACTCCACTTTAACATCCATGAGTGATGAACCATGCCCCTTCAGTCAGTACCAGGAAAACATTTCAAGGTGTATACCCCATAGCCCAATGCAACATGGTTGATCTAGCATGTATTGAATTTTCAATGATGAATGCCAAAATGTTCCTATTACTTGCTGTGAGTACCTTCTTTATTGAGGCACTCACAGCAATTACAGTCGTTGCTATAGTCGAAGGCTAGCTGTTGGTAGTTAGAGGTGGTAATTATGATAAAGTGTTTAGCTACAGAGTAGTTGGAATTCCAATTAGAATACAAAATTTATAAACAAAGACATACATGTTTTCCTAATTATAATGCAACACAATCTACTATAACACAAATGCCTCTCAACTGAAACAAAGCCGATTACACTGAGCTTTGGACACAGCCAAATCCTTTGAAGCCGATTAAACTGAGCTGAGGAGGTGAACAACAAAGCCGATTAAACTGAGCTTTGGACACGGCCAAACCCTCTGAAGCCGATTAAACTGAGCTGAGGAGGTATCTTCAAAACCAATTAGACCGAGTTTTGGAGATCATTACCGATCCGTCTGGAGCCAACAAAGCCGATCAGACTGAGCTTTGGACGTGACCAGATGATCAAGACAGCTACTTCATTCAATCCAAGGTTGAAGGCGCGTCAATGGGCCACTTTAACATTAATCGTTTACACAATGAATGATAAAGTGGGGGGGCAAACTGTTGACGCATGTCTTTATGCCCCCGCCTGATCCGATGATGATACGAGGATACAGAATGAATATGCATTTATAGTTATGGTCTTTTGAGAAGCTACAGGTGATGGCTCTGCCACCGACCTAGTTGATGTTTGATTATAGACCACGAATCTACGTCCAATGTCAGCGTTGTTTGATTGGTGAGACTATAGAGGACTGTACTGCTATTTTTCAAGATCTTACCTTCGAAGGAGTCAGATGGACTTGGTGGTACATAGAGCAAGTCATAATTCCCTCATACATGCTCTATGTGCCCCCTGTGTGGACTGTCCATGGCACTTGCTTATTATCCCATCCGCGTAGCTAGGCAGTACGTTCATCATCAGGCTATCCCTGATTACATGTGGTTCAAGGGTAGCCTTAACACCCAGCGATTTCTGTCTCGATTTATTTCCACCTAGCCTAGTCGCACAATTGTACCCATTTCTGATGTGGCTGATACTTCTTCCTCAGACTTATACCGTTCTTGGCTGCAAGCTTATTCCGAAGCCGGTCCTGATTCGGAGTCGGCTGATTTGTTGACAACTAGATTTCTATTAGGACTTGGAAAGGCGTGCACTGCCTAGCCATCTGCTTGACTATGGGCATCAGCCTAAGGCTGTCATGGCTGTCGATGGTGCTAAGTAGCAAATACTAGCTATGGATGCAAAAACAGACAAGTGGAGGCCAGTACGGGCTAGTAAGGTCCATACCTAAGGCACGGTGGACAAGTGGTCGCGGGGCACAACATCAACCCCGAAGTTATAGGATGGTATCTCATAAGCCGTGAAATCGAAGAAGGCAGAATCAGTGAAGCAACGTCTATTTTCAGCAGGGGCACAACAGAAATTTCTTCAACCACGGGTATTCTTCTAGAAATAATGCTGAGTTCTTCAAATAACGAATAGTTCTCGAAGTTGTTATGCTGAAATAAGTTGTCTGAAGGATCAAAGTGGTTGATCAACCATTATAGCAACCCGGGTTGGACCCGGATATTCCGATAGTAACTCAGCCCATTGAGTTCGAATGGTGACAGCAAATCCCAATCCTCACGGCTGAGACTGCGGAATAATGCTTCAAATGTAGGTGCTAAGGACCGATCCATAAAGAATGTTGAAGAAATGAGAAGTTTGGGAAAGTTTTTGATTAAGTGCTTCATGTAGAAAAGAGAGACAAGCTTTTGTAATGTGAACAAGTTATATGGGCTTTTATAGCAAAAGAATAAGAACACAAAGCGACAGCTGGCTGCCAATACTTCAATATCACTTAGAGACGTGTCAAGAAAATGGCTCTTGGTGTTCATATAATAAACAGAATAATCATTCGTTACAAAAGTTATTCCCCCAATTGGGTCTAAGCATAAAAAGAATAGAATTGAAAAGGGGAGGGTGATACGGATCGAATCAAAGGATAAGATGTAAGTTCGCCTCTATGGCACCCCTCGTTTATAATGAAACGGAAACACCAATAATCGAGATTAAATGCTCTATGGCACCCCACGTTTATAAGGAAACGGTAACACCAATAATCAAGCAAAGAACAAGATAAACGCCACAAACGAATTGATAAGTTTACCTTAAATTCTTGATGCAATTAGAGCAAGCAATCTCTCAGTGTCACTCTAAGCAAATGGAACAAGCAAAGCTTGATCAAATGAAGTTTTTCAATTTGTCAAAATTCTGTCCTTATATGGAAGACAAGTTATTTATACTAAATAAGGAATCTAGGTTTAACAAAGCATAAAACACACAAAACACGCCTAAGTCACTCCAAGCCTTCAAGTCGATGTCACTCCAAGCCTTCAAGTTGATTGGCGCGGGCACTGTAGCAGGTGTGCTTCCCTCCACTGTAGCAGGCGTGCTTTCCTCCACTGTAGCAGTCAAGCTAATTTATTGGAGTGCTTCAACTTCACATGCCACCAACAACATTAGAAGCCTAGGAATGCCTTCAAGTTCCTCACAACACTTGTTGAATGCGACATCATGAAGTTCTTGTGTTATTTGGGCTTGAACAAATAATGATATGGCTGCCCCATATCGCTTGGCACGGCTCCTTGTAATCGGTCCAATAGGAAGCACTAATGGATCTCCTTCGTCGTTCACCATGCCTCCTTGCGATCCAGTGACGAGTGATGATGGATCCGTATCATCCTGATACGGATCGGATCAAAGAATGAGATATAAGTTCGCCTCTATGGCACCCCACGTTTATAATGAAACGGAAACACCAATAATCGAGATTAAATGCTCTATGGCACCCCACGTTTATAATGAAACGGTAACACCAATAATCGAGCAAAGAACAAGATAAACGCCACAAACAAGTTGATAAGCTTACCTTAATTCTTGATGCAATTAGAGGAAGCAATCTCTCACTATCACTCTAAGCAAAGGAGTACAAGCAAAGCTTAAACAAATGAAGTTTTCAATATCTCAAAAATCGTCTTCTTACATGGAATACAAGATATTTATACTAAAACAAGAAACTAGGGCTTAATGAAGCATAAAACATAAAACGCGTTACTGTAGCGCGTCTGAGTTCCTGTAGCACGTTACTGTAGAAAAGTCAAATTTACTGTAGCAAAGTCAAACTGATTGGCGCGGCACTGTAGCGCTTCTGAGTTCCTGTAGCACTGTAGCGCTTCTGAGTTCCTGTAGCACGTTACTGTAGCAGCGTGCTTTCCTCCACTTAAAGAGCCACCAACAACATTAGAAGCCTAGGAATGCCTTCAAGTTCCTCACAACACTTGTTGAATGCAACATCATGCAGTTCTTGTGTTATTTGGGCTTGAACAAATAATGATATGGCTGCCCCATATCGCTTGGCACGGCTCCTTGTAATCGGTCCAATAGGAAGCACCAATGGATCTCCTTCGTCGTTCACCATGCCTCCTTGTGATCCAGCGACGAGTGATGATGGATCCGTGTCATCCCCCCTTTCCTCAAAAAGATTTGTCCTCAAATCTGCATCCATGTCAAAAGGAGACAAATCACTAACGTTAAAGGTAGCGGAAACACCATACTCACCTGGTAAGTCTATCTTGTAGGCATTGTCATTGACGCGTTCCAAGACTTGGAATGGACCATCTCCACGTGCATCTAGTTTAGACTTTCGTTGGCTGGGAAACCTTTCCTTCCGAAGGTGCACCCAAACCCAATCTCCAGGCGCAAACACTAGCTTCCTCCTTCCTTTATTGGCCTTGTCAGCATACTGTTTGTTCCTCTTTTCAATATTTGCTCGAGCCTTCTCATGTAAAGACTTCACCAGTTTAGCTTTCTGTTCACCATCTAAACTAGAGAGCTCATGTAAAGGTAAAGGAATAAGGTCCAAAACAGTTAGTGGGTTAAATCCATAAACAAGTTCAAATGGAGTAAAACCTGAAGTAGAATGTATGCTTCGATTATATGCAAATTCAATAAATGGCAAACAATCCTCCCAAGTTTTTAAATTTTTACCCACTATAGTACGAAGTAAAGTTCCCAAAGTCCTATTCACAACCTCAGTTTGTCCATCAGTTTGTGGATGACAAGTAGTCGAATAAAGTAATTTTGTACCGAGTTTACCCCACAAAACCCGCCAAAAATGTGAAAGGAACTTAGCATCCCTATCAGAAACAATAGTCCGCGGAACTCCATGTAATCGTACCACCTCTCTAAAGAATAATTCAGCAACATGAATAGCATCATCAGTTTTGTGACAAGGAATGAAATGAGCCATTTTGCTGAACCTATCAACTACTACAAATATACTGTCTCTACCATGCCTAGTCTTAGGTAATCCAAGTACAAAATCCATAGATATATCAACCCAAGGTGAGCTAGGAACTGGTAAAGGCATATACAACCCATGAGGCATAGACTTAGATTTGGCCTGTTTACAAGTAAGACAAGAATCACAAACCTTCTCGACATCTTTACGCATATGAGGCCAATAAAAATGTTCATTCAACATGTCATAAGTCTTATGTACCCCAAAATGTCCCATCAATCCCCCACAGTGAGACTCAAGTACAAGCAAATCACGCATAGAGCATTTAGGAACACAAAGTTTACTGCCCCTAAACAAATATCCTTCGTGTCGATAAAATTTATCAAATGCCCCGTGTTCACATGCCAAATATACATTGCCAAAATCAGAGTCAGACTCATACAAATCCTTAACATACTCAAATCCTATCAATTTAGAGCTAACAGTAGTAAGTAAAGTATATCTCCGTGACAATGCATCAGCAACAACGTTATCCTTTCCATGCTTGTATTTAATAACGTAAGGGAATTGTTCAATGAACTCAACCCACTTACCATGTCGCTTGTTGAGCTTACCTTGACCCTTCAAATGTTTTAGGGCTTCATGGTCAGTATGAATGACAAACTCCTTAGGTAGTAAGTAGTGTTGCCATACGCTCAAAGTCCTCACCAAGGCATATAGCTCCTTATCATAGGTCGAGTAATTGAGTTGTGCCCCGTTCAACTTCTCACTGAAATAGGCAATTGGTTTCTTCTCTTGCATCAGTACTCCTCCAATTCCTACACCAGAAGCATCACACTCAATTTCAAAGGTGTTCTCAAAATTAGGTAAAGAAAGTATAGGAGCGGATGTCAACTTCCCTTTAAGCATCTCAAACGCTTTCTGTTGTTCCTCGCCCCACTTGAACCCAACTTCCTTTTTAATTACCTCTGTGAGTGGTGCGGCAATCGAAGAGAAATCTTGTACAAACCGTCGGTAGAAACTTGCCAACCCATGGAAACTTCGCACATCCGAAGCTGATTTCGGCGTCGGCCATTCCTTAATAGCTTTCACTTTCTCCTCATCTACCTCTATACCCTGCGCACTTACAACAAAACCAAGGAACACAAGTCTATCTATACAAAATGTGCATTTCTTAAGCTTAGCATACAATTGTTCAGTTCTCAAAGCTTGTAATACTAGCCTAACATGCCCAACGTGATCATTAAGAGACTTGCTATATACAAGTATATCATCAAAGTACACAACTACAAATTTTCCTAAGAAAGCTCGTAAGACATGGTTCATAAGCCTCATAAACGTACTAGGTGCATTAGATAATCCAAAAGGCATTACTAACCATTCATACAAACCATACTTAGTTTTGAAAGCAGTTTTCCACTCATCACCTAGTTGCATCCGAATTTGATGATAACCGCTCATTAAATCGATCTTTGTAAAGTAAGTAGACCCACACAATTCATCTAACATATCATCAAGTCTAGGAATAGGGTGTCTATACTTTACAGTGATTTTGTTGACCGCCCTACAATCAATGCACATTCGCCATGTACCATCCTTTTTGGGTACTAAAAGTACTGGAACGGCACAAGGACTCATGCTCTCTCGCACCAATCCTTTCTCCATAAGCTCATCAACTTGCCTCTGCAACTCCTTTGTCTCTGTTGGATTGCTTCGATAGGCTGGTCGATTTGGAATGGTGGAACCGGGAATGAAATCAATCTGATGTTCTATCCCTCTCAAAGGTGGTAATCCACTAGGTAGCTCCTCTGGAAAAACATCAGTGAATTCCTGTAACATAGAAACAAACACAGGAGGTAAACCATCAAGATTAGTGTCAGTGTTAGAAAATAAAATTTCCTTGAACCTAAGAAGCAACACGGGTTGCCTCAAGGCTATGGCACACTTAACCTCTCTAGCTCTCGCATAAAAAGTGTGTTTCTTTCTCTCCCCTCGTTGTGTTTCACTCACTTTTGGGCCACCAATCGGTTTGGTATCTTTTGTGGCCTCTTTCTTTTCAACCTCTCTTTTAACACTCTTTAGTTCTCTCGAACTGGAAGCCTCACTCTCATTTTCCCTCAAAGCTGAAGTCTCTCTTTCTCTCTCAAGTATTTTCTTCTGATCGGTGTATACTTCTTGAGGTGATAATGGAACAAGAGTCACCTTCTTCCCCTTATGAACCAAAGAGTATCGGTTAAAGAACCCATCATGTAGTGCCTTTCGATCATATTGCCATGGTCTTCCCAGCAATAGATGGCCTGCCTGCATCGGTACTACATCACATAAAATTTCATCTTTGTACCACCCAATAGAGAACGGCACAAGCACCTGGCGTGTCACCTTCACCTCTCCACCATCATTCAACCATTGCAGTCTATAAGGTTTAGGATGTTTAAGACATGCCAAATTCAACTTATTCACCATACTCACACTAGCAACATTAGTGCAACTACCCCCATCAATAATAAGCAAGCACACTTTTCCATGTATCAAGCATCTAGTGTGAAAGATGTTCTCACGTTGTTCAAGGCTCTCCTCCTTAACATGCATATTCAAAACTCGCCTAACAACTAGAGATTCTCCACGTTCAGCAAACAACAAGTTATGCTCATCCTCATCTGACTTATCATTATCAACATCATGCAAATGAGGCAAATCATCACAATCACTACATTCAGATTCAGAACTAATATTACCATCTTCCCTAACAATCATAACCCTTTTATTAGGACATTGAGATGCAATATGCCCCTTTCCTAAACACTTAAAGCATTTAATCTCTCTAGCAGGGTTTATAGAGTTAGAAGTACCTTTGTTTCCCTTGAATGTAGTTTGGGCAACCTCTTTACCTTTCGAAACTGATTCTGTTCTTTGGAAACTAGGGCCTTTGAAATCTTTCTTCTCACCTTCTTTGGGCCATTTGGATCCCCATGTGTTGCTAGAATACTTGTTGGTGGATCTCCCCTTTTTCTGTCTTTCAAGTTTCATGGCCATATCTATCATCTCCTCTAAGGTATCATACCTATACATCTCTAAGGCATCAGCAATGTCTTTGTTTAGACCTCCAAGGAATCGTGACATGGTGATTTGGACATCTTCCTCAATCTTGGCTCTTGCCATGCAAATCTCCATCTCTTTGTAGTACTCTTCCACGCTCCTCCCTCCTTGCACCATTCTTGCTAATTTATTATGTAAATCCCTGAAGTAATGAGCAGGAACAAACTTTTGGTGCATTAACTCCTTCATGATCTCCCATGGTGGTACTGGTCGCATTCCCCTGCTTCTTCTTTTTAGTAGCAATTGTTCCCACCAAAACATAGCATATCCTTTGAACTCCACAGCTGCAAGATGGGATTTCTTCTCCTGGGAATAGTTATGGCATTCAAAGATTTGTTCTACCTTTCTCTCCCATTCAAGGTATTCTTCAGCATTGTTGTTGCCCTTGAATTCTGGGATCCTCATTTTGATTGCTCCCAAGTCTCCATCAATTTTATTAGGATTAGTACCTTCAGTCTCCTCATCATCAGGGGTTTGAATTCTAACTTGGGGACGGACTCTAGTGGCATTAGAACTTTGTGAAGCCTTCAGCTCTTGCAATTCTTCCCTCATGTCTTGAAAGAGATTGTTAAAGGTTCTAAATTGTCCTTGGATAGATTCCATGAACAATTTTAGTTGAGGATCTCTAATTGGATTTCCATCTCCGTTACCACCTCCAGATGTGCCTGTACTCATGGTTAGTATTCAAGAATAGAAAACACGAAAAAGATTTGAGTTAGTGATAAAGCACTCCCTCACGTGTTTACACTCCGCAATCACTCCTTGCAATTCCTCGAATTGTACTTCAGAACCGTAGGTTAACCAACCAATTTGAAAGCACGTTTTAGAATCAAGGAAATAAATCTTAACAATAAAAGTAAGCACAAACTCTAGAAAGAAGACTGAAAACGATAATGGATGGTAGTACGAAGACAAGATGATGTACTACTTGATTATATTAATTTAGAGTGTAGTGAACAAACAAATACACCCTAATAATGTAATAGAAGCAACGGCAGCTCAAAACAATAATTAAACAAACTAGAATTTAAAAGGACAATTTCTGGATATGATGTGTGAATTTAGTTTACTACAAAGCAAACCAAATATGGACCTAATTAATTTTACCCAATCAAAGCAAGCAAACAATAAAAAACCAAATTTTCAGAATTGACACAGAAATTGATGTCACAGATTTACTTGATATCACAGGTTGATTATCTTTAACTATAAAATTGCATGCTTGTGTATATAAATGTATTATAGTCGGTCCAAGCAAAGTATCAACCTTTCCAGCAATGATTTGTGTTCTCTCAAGATAGGATCCCAATTTAAGTCAAATGCTTTTAGGTTGTCCAGCAATTGTGTCTTCCAATTTCAATATAGGTAGGTAATGATTATGTTGTCCAACAATGCTTTTGTGTCTCCCAAGTCAAATTTGGTAGGTAATAATTAGTTGTCCAACAATCACTTTTTTTTTTTTTTTTTTGATTTGATCAACAAGATTCAAGAACACAAACAAATCTCCAGATTTGGTATTTAATAACTTATAAATTCGTAATAAATGTAATCAATTGATTTTTTTTTTTTTTTTCTAACTGAAGAACAAGCAACAACAAGAAGATTCAATAGAAGGTAATTCTAGATCTAAGTAGATCCAGCGAGAAAATATATAGATGCAACAAAATCCAAAGAGAAAATTCCAGATCTAAGAAGATCTAACGAGGAAACACCTAGATCCAACAAGATCTAAAGAGAAAATTCCAGATCTGCAATGAAATCAAGAAATAAGACAAACAACAATGGAATCCAACAACAAGAAAACTTAAATTCCTAACTAAGATAACAGAACTTACCCCAAAACTTTGATTTGGCTCTGATACCAAATGATACGGATCGGATCAAAGAATGAGATATAAGTTCGCCTCTATGGCACCCCACGTTTATAATGAAACGGAAACACCAATAATCGAGATTAAATGCTCTATGGCACCCCACGTTTATAATGAAACGGTAACACCAATAATCGAGCAAAGAACAAGATAAACGCCACAAACAAGTTGATAAGCTTACCTTAATTCTTGATGCAATTAGAGGAAGCAATCTCTCACTATCACTCTAAGCAAAGGAGTACAAGCAAAGCTTAAACAAATGAAGTTTTCAATATCTCAAAAATCGTCTTCTTACATGGAATACAAGATATTTATACTAAAACAAGAAACTAGGGCTTAATGAAGCATAAAACATAAAACGCGTTACTGTAGCGCGTCTGAGTTCCTGTAGCACGTTACTGTAGAAAAGTCAAATTTACTGTAGCAAAGTCAAACTGATTGGCGCGGCACTGTAGCGCTTCTGAGTTCCTGTAGCACTGTAGCGCTTCTGAGTTCCTGTAGCACGTTACTGTAGCAGCGTGCTTTCCTCCACTTAAAGAGCCACCAACAACATTAGAAGCCTAGGAATGCCTTCAAGTTCCTCACAACACTTGTTGAATGCAACATCATGCAGTTCTTGTGTTATTTGGGCTTGAACAAATAATGATATGGCTGCCCCATATCGCTTGGCACGGCTCCTTGTAATCGGTCCAATAGGAAGCACCAATGGATCTCCTTCGTCGTTCACCATGCCTCCTTGTGATCCAGCGACGAGTGATGATGGATCCGTGTCACATCATCAGAAAACCCGATGCTTTGCATCTTTGATGATTGGGTGAGGGTGGATACCAGCACTTCAGGGCTAACCTCCACCGATGTTTAAAGTTGGCTCAAAGCCTTGCAAAGAGCTTGGCGATGAGGAAAGGATGAGGCCAGAAGTTCCCAGATTGACACCCTAGCCTGGGTCTTTTTTAACTGCGAGAGTACCGGGTCTTCCTTTGGCTCATCTGCCCTCTGGTAGGGCTTATTTTGGACTTTGTCCAGGACTAATGGTTCATATTGTCTCCCGCTCCTGGTTATTGCATCGACTTCTTCAGATAAGTCATTCAGGTCCAGGACACAGATGTCATTCATTTCTAGGAATAGTTCGAAAGAATGAATCAATTCCTGGTCAGTAACAATAGCATTTACCCCGTGATTTGGTAAGGGATTAGTGCTGATGTTTGGCTTACTCCTTGGAATAATTGAACCGCTGTCCACTAGGTCTTGGATGCGGTTCTTAAGCGTCCAGCACGCTTCAGTCTTATGCCCGTTACCCTGATGGTACTCACAGTATTCGTCAGCTCTGTAGTTCCTTGGTAATGGGTTGGGTGGCGGCCTTGCTTCCAAAGGCTTGATGTAGTTTGCCTTGACAGCCTCTCGGAATACCAAAAGGATTGGCATCCCGAGATCAGTATATGTCCTTCTCGACTGACCGCCATTTCTCATATTTCCCACACGTAAAGGATTAGTAGGGGTGATGCTTGCCACTTCATGGACTTTGCTAGCTTAGCTAGGCTTTTTGTATTTTGAGGTTCCCGAGTCTTCTTTCAGTTGCCCCATTTGAATTAAATCCTCTACCTTTGTAGCAGTGGCAATGAGCGACTGAAACTTTGGTAGGTACTGAGTTTGTAGTTGTTGTTGGTAGACAGGCAGTAGGTTCTTTATAATTATGTCCACCTGTTCTTGCTCAGAAGGCCGGTTGATCATTTGGGCGGCCTTAGCCCTCCACCTTGTAAAGAACGAGGAAAAGGGTTCGTTGTTCTTTTGTTTGGTGGTTTCCAGTTCCCTCCGAGTAACATCAACCTCCATATTATAGTGATATTGCGTATTAAACGCATTGCAGATGTCTTCCCAGGTCTTCATTTTAGACTGGTCCAGGCTGACAAACCACCTCAAAGCAGCACCGGTGAGTGATTGTTGAAACAACTGAGCAAGGAGCTCGTTGTTCAGTCCAAACGGATTTAGGGCACCCACATACATTTTCAGGTGCGTTTTGGGACAAGTGGTTCCGTCAAACTTGTCCATGTTGGGCATTTTGAACTTTGTTGGCAGTCTTGCTTCGGGGAACAAGGACAAGGAGTCCATGTCCACCACTTCCTTGTGTGTCTTAAGGGCAGTGATCGACCTTTCCAGGAGTTCCAGTTTTTCTCTCATTTTCTGAGCTTCCAGCTCAGAAGCAGTTCTGGAGGGCATGTCATCCAAGTTAAGGGCAGGGTTTGTCGATTCAGCAGCAAGTCCCTGATTGGAGGTAGCAGGTCCACTTCCCCCGGCGAAAGCCCCATTTCCATTACCAATACCTAGCTCAACTATTAGGGCAGTTCTCTGGGCAGCTAATGCCTCATTCATTCTAGCCTCCATTCTGGCTTCCAATTGTTCCACGAGATTTTGAATGTCAGCAAGTGATGCCATAGGTGCAGTTGAAGTTGGTGAAGCTGGTGAAGCTGGTGAGGTTGGTGATAGCATTGTAGGTGTGATTGGAACTTGGATAGGCACTCGAATAGTGGGTACCTGTAAGTATAAGGGTAGTCGGATTAGGGTATACTGGTTTGTGTATCAGGGTAGCTGATGTGAGGTAGATCGACTCTTTGTCCAACTGTGCATGACTAAAAAGAATATTTTGTGTTCTTTTTAATGTTTTTATGAGGTGATATGTCATGAATGCGCACAACATCACGTCATAATTCATTTCAATGATATGATTCAATCATTGGGTGCATACAGCCCTAAAGGATAGGTTCTATAGGCTATGACACAAATAGAGAATAGGTTTATAAAGGGACCCTTGAACCTTGAGCATGGATATACCTAACCACATGTGAAACAAAGAGTTTCGCGTGGGTCCAACAGTACGCATACTCATGGGCCACCCCCAAAAGGATTAGGGATGGTTTGCGGTAACAGGGAGGACGCTTTGGCTGTCCGTCGACATAATCAAAGAGACTTGCCGATCAGCGCTACTTGCTATCCAGACTCAGAAATTTGAACAGAGAGAGAAGAAATTCATTTGAAATTCATTTTTTATGCAATGGAGAAAAAGATTCTCAATTCGTGCAGATAAATAAACAAATTTAAATGATTTAAAGTAAAATTCAATTAGGTCCAAATTCTCCTTATTAAGCATTCTTAAAGAAAGAACACTTAATCTTTGCTAGGGTACCCTGCAAAACAAAGCATAGTAAAATAATACCCTGAGAAGGGCAGGTTATTTTACACAACAATCGTAGTCCACTTTATGGAAAATGATTACATAAATCCCCAGCAGAGTCGCCAAACTGTGAACCCCTCCCCCGAAAATAGGCATATAAATGCATATGACTAAGGGCAGAAATGCACGTGAATGTGTGAGTCGCCACCTTGTTTAATTATTTTAGGGTAAACTAGGAAAAAACCCTAAGTTGACTCCAATTTTAATTAACCTAATTACTAGATTAATTATCCCAACGTTTAAGGCATAGTCTACGAACCCGAGGTGGATCCCGAGACCATGTAATGTTGATGAACTAACCAATGAATGAATGCTTTGCAAGGTAAATGATGTAATTGGACCAATGAAAGGTTTAAGTGATTTCGACTTGCCGCTCGGGGTTAAATCCCAAACGTGCCTACGTACTTCCGTTTGAATGGAAGATCAAAGTCGACGTAGTTCGATAGGCCTTTTTTAAAGGGCTTTGAATGGGTATGCTTAATGCATGAGTGTGTGTATGCTTTGTGCATTTTTAGGCATTTTGCCAAAGATTGATTGATTTTCTGTTTTATGCATTTGTTGCCAAAAGTGTTGATTTAAGGCTTTTAGCCAAAAAGATTGATTTAGGTAATTTGTTGCCAAAAATTGATGTGATTTAGGCGATTGTCGCCAAAATTGATTATTTGAAGGCTTTTAGCCAAAAGATTGATTTAGGCAATTTGTTTGCCAAAAAGTGTTGATTGGGCGATTGTCGCCAAAATGATTGATTTAAGGCTTTTAGCCAAAAGATTGATTAATTCAAGGCCTTTTGCCAAAAATTCGATTTAAGCGATTTGTCGCTAAAAATGATTAATCTACTTATAGGTAATTTGTTTGCCAAAAGTGATCAATTGAATTGCAATATAGGCAATTTATTGCCAAAAAAACGTGTTTAATTAAGGCCATTTAGCCACAATTATTGATTAATTGGACTTAAGCCGGACTGTTTGAAATAAAGGTGATTATACCGTAGTCATTAATTGACCAGATACTTTAGCCAGTATGTTCGGAGTTTGGCATGAATACCACGATTATTGATTAACCGGGCATCTTAGCCTAAACTTATTCACTTAAGGCAACTTATTTGCCAAAATGATGATGATGGTGTGAATGCGGTTGTAGAATTAGGAGTAGAAGAGAATATGCATGAAAAGCTGAAATTAAATAGGCAGGGTTTCGTTATTACCTGAGTCAATCAGCGACCGCTTCTTAGCTTCAGCTTGAAAACTCCGGATTAACCTCCTCGTTTGGGGAATATTAATTAAAATTAATTCGATTTAAGTGACCAAGTATCACAACAGCAGAATAAAAGCCTACACTAAATGCAGAAAAAGCAGTAAAAGAACCGCAGGAGCGTAGGGGAGAAGAGAGCGTCCGTCAACACAGACTGAGTGAGTAAAAAAGTTGCACCGGGGCTGTATTTATAGGGAAAACCCGGGCAGGAGGGCGGCAGCTGTCGTCGAGGAGGGCGGCAGCTGCCGCCGTGGAGGGCGGCCGCTGCCGCGCGCAGAGGGCGGCAGCTGCCGCAGTCCAGGGCGGCTGTCGCCACCGCCGTTGCCGCCGTGGAGGGCGACAGCCTCCGCTATGGCCGGTGGCAGCCGCCACCGTGGACGGTGGTCGCCGCCGCCAGCGCCAGCGCCGTGGCCGGCGGACTTGCTAGTCTTTTGTTCCAAAGGCTTTTTCGGGAGTTCTGTACCTCCAAAAAATATTCCGGGACCAGTTCTGCGATCCTCGTAATTTTCCAGACGTTTTAAGTACCATACTGGCATACTTTCGGTGAACTTTCCGAACGGCCTCCGGTCCGGCCAAACTGTTTGCAGTCCGAGAAAACAGGCTTTTTGAGCCTCAAAATTTGAGTATTCACACATCCATCCGAGAATTAACATTACTACCAACCGCAAGCCTAGTACCTTAAAGGTGCGTCAAAAGGAGTAGGCCCAACAAAGCCCGAATCCTGTTTGCGGAACCCAGACTTTGTAAGCCTAATAAGACTAAAGCCAATGCATATAGTCAAAAACCGTAGTCACTTCCCTTAAGGAAACACCCGAGTCTGTTTGCTGTTATTATGCCGCATTCATTTCCGAGAGTTGATATCGTCAATCTCAAAACCCCCTGTTGGTTGTCGAGATTAGACCAATTCCTAGGAAACAGATGTCGGAATTTATACCAATGGAATTCGTGTGTGGGAGAAATAAGGTTGGAAGGCATGCATTTCCCAACTCTCGTTCCCCTGTATGTTATAAACTGTACATATGTTGTGACATTCATGCACCATGTAACATTTTTCTTTTTCAGCCATGCATCAATAAGAGCTAATTTTCGGTATGGACATTTGACCTTGGTCTTGAGACTGGACCTCAAATTCGTTTTGAATAATATAATGCAATCACTTATAGAGAATTTATACCCAAAAGAAAAGGGAGATATAAGGGGGTTGCAGTTCCTCTGTATTTTTACATTTCTCGCATTATCTGAAAATAAGTGAGAGATTACAAAATTTGTAACAAAATAAAATGAAATCCTGCTTGGGGCCATATGTTCCAAGGCAAAAAGTAAGGATACAAAAAAATACACAATGAAATAAAAATAACAAATATCCCGCTCGGACATTCTTTCATTCCGAGGCAAAAGTTAGGGACATGAGAGAAAATAGTCGATCGTAAATCCAAAAGGAACGGTCGACGACAGATAATGCCCGAAATGTTCAAATACAAAATAAGTTATTGCCATATTATTCACACCGAATTTTGGGTCCAGTCGTTGAAATCGAGATCTTATTTCCATACCGGTCTTTAGCACATTAGAAATTCATTTCTCATCCTATGTGCTTTCATTTTCTCATGCATACATGCAGGACCTGCTTTAACTCAGACATTTTTTGTCAGAATTGATTCTTCCCGGGAAATTGCTTCGAGAACTTGGCACCGACGCCCTGGTCAACGCTTAGTTAGAACATCCTCAATCCCCGAGCTTACTCCAGTCAATTCTGTGAATTATTCAAGTTTGTCAGATTCAGATTCTGATTTAGACCGGGTAGAAATGGCTGATGATATGGAAAATGAGACCGGGTTCTCTCAAGCCCAGATAAGAACTATTGCTCAGATAGTAGCCGCTGCTCTCGCCCAAGATAGGGCACAAAATCAAACCCCTCCCGCATCAAGCAACCAACCTGTGGTTGAGGAGAGACAAATCCCAGAACCTGCTTCAGATAATCATGCCTCTGTGAGTAACACTGTCCCAGTCGAGAATGATGTAATCAAGCAACTTGCTGAGCTGAAAGACAAAGTTGAGAAAATGTCTGTAGTGAAGGAAAAGGACGCGATCACCAACTTCCATATAACCGAATATGTCTTGCACCCAACCAGCTCCACTTCATTCAAAACTTTCAAGCATATTGTGTTTAAGGGAGATAACGACCCCCGATCCCATCTGTCTGAATTCCTCCGGGTTTCTCAAATGAACCGATACAATGAGGAGGATGTCTTACGAGCATTCCCACAAACACTACATAAGAGTTATCGGAGGTGGTATGATGGTCTAGATATGGAGACACAGATGAATTGGGTCAAGCTGCAGACCACTTTTCTTAAGCACTTTAAGACTGATGATAGTGACGAATTTGGCTTGCGTGATTTGGAGAGTCTGAGACAGGAGAAAGATGAAAGCTTCTCTGACTATTATAGGAGGTGGAGAACAAAGCTATTCATGGTCCAGACAAGGCCGAAGGACCAAGAGCTAATCAGAATTTTCAGTAGAAGCTTGTTACCCTTCTTTAAAGAGAGAATGTTGACCAAACCTCTCACTGATTTTGCTCTAGTTCAAAGAGTTGGTTTGAACATAAAGGAGCTATATAAGGAGGAGAAGAAGAAGAATAGAGGGTTTGGCAACTATCGGACCTCCTACAATGACAGAAATGTCGGAAGCAGCAACCAGAATCAGTCAGGAAGTGGTAGCATAGTGGGGGCTATCAATGAAAGAATGAGAAGAGAATTCACCGACCTGGGAAGACCCTTAAGTACGGTCATGAGGTCCTGTATCAAGAATGGAGTGCTTTCCAAGCTGCCAGCTAATCCGGCCAAACCTATTCGGGGTAGGTATATGGATCGGAACTGTAACTACCACCAATGTAAGGGGCACTCCACTGATGAGTGTTTCAAGTTGAGGCACGACATCCAAGATCTAATTGACAGCGGAAAAATTACCAAGCCTTCTGAGAAGAACAAGCCGAGTACCAAGAACAATCCACTGCCCTAGTACCAGTACAATTATCCACCACACAAGTCTCAGTCGGGTGGATCAATCAATGCAATCGGAAGTGGATTGTCGGAAGAGCTTGTGTTGGTAGAGGCTGAGTGGGAAGAACGAATGTGTGCCATGCTAAACATATGGGATGATTGTAGCAGCGATTAAGAAGAAGGGAAGATGCCCGTGAAAATAGAGATTGAGAAGAGCATTACTGTAAAGGTGGGCGAGGTACCAGAGAGTGAAGAAGTGCAGATCCAGCTCGCAATCCAGAAAAGCTTAGCCGATCAAGAGGAGCAATGGTATTATAGCAGCGAAGAGGATGTGAATGAAGTAGGCATCCAGAGCTTAACCCGAAGCGGGCGAGTATATAATCCCGACAGCAGTGTGCAGGCTAAGGGAAAAGAAGTTGCTGCTGATGGAATGAGGAAGAAGACAATAGAAAAGGGCGGAGAAGAGCCAAAAGAAAAGAAGAAGGAAGAGGAAGTAGTGAAGATGCAGAAGAAGACTGTTGAAGTAGGTGAGAGCAGTCAAAACCGAGCACCCAGCGGTGTAACTGCCAGTTCAGTGTTGAGCCAATTGCAGAGGACAAAGGCAGATATTTCACTATGGGATTTGCTGATAGCATCCAAAGAGCATAGGGAGTCTTTGTTAGAAGCCATGACCTTTGTCAGAGTGTCTGCCCGGATTCAGAGTATAGATATGATCAATGTGCTACAGCGCCGAATTGGCGAGATCACTTTCTTTGATTCGGACCTCCCGCCAGAAGGAAGAAACCACTTCAAGCCCTTATATATTCAGATTGCCGTTAATGGGCATGACACCCGAAATGTAATGGTGGATAATGGGTCAGCCATATGTGTATGCCCATTGAAGATGCTATCCAAGTTCAAAATTAAGGAGTCAGAACTTGAACCATCTAACATGGTGGTTAAAGCCTATGACAATACTATGCGCAACGCAAAAGGAACTTTTAGAGCAAGGATATCCACAAGGGCTATAGAGAGCTGGGTGGATGTGGTTGTTCTTGATATTCTGGCCAACTATGCTCTGTTATTGGGAAGGCCTTGGCTCCATCCTCTAGGAGCAATTCCATCCACCCTGCACAGAAAAGTGAAGGTCCCATGGGGTACTGAGGTGGTGACTATTAAGGCGCAAGAGGACTTGAATGTTGCAACTGTAGAAGGCTTGGAGGCGGCAGTGCCTTTGTCTGGTTTCCAAGTGGCGGTGATTAATGTGCCCACTAATGAGAGTAAGAATACAGTGAACAGAATGAGCCCGTTTTCTAGAAAAATGATGAAAAAGATGCAGTGGCAATATGGCAAAGGGCTAGGCCGGGAGTGATATGGATCCATTGGTGCTTCCTAGTGGGCTTGGATGTATTCTTATCCCTTGTTGCTTGTTTTGGTCTAATTAATATGTAAGGGATATGGGCTCATAGTGTTTATTTAAGTTGTTTTGGGTTGGTTTTATGATGCATGCAATCTGCCCAATATCAAGTTGTTTGTTTTGGGCTGGAAATGACTTTATTTTGTGTTTTAGAGTTAAGCCCATGTGTTTTGGCCCTAGGGCAGCCTAGTTAGATGCTCTTCTTTAGGGTTATGTTTGTTTAAGGCATATAAATAGCCTCCTTAAGATGTAAAACGGGATTTTTGGCATAATTTGAATCAAAGACAGATTATTCATGCTCTTGCATGTTCTTCTTAATTAGAGTGATTGTGAGAATTTGCTATCCTCTAATTGCATCAAGAATTAAGGTAAACTTATCAATTCGTTTGTGGCGTTTATCTTGTTCTTTGCTCGATTATTGGTGTTACCGTTTCATTATAAACGTGGGGTGCCATAGAGCGTTTAATCTCGATTATTGGTGTTTCCGTTTCATTATAAACGTGGGGTGCCATAGAGGCGAACTTACATCTCATTCCTTTGATTCCCGATCCCGGTTCCTTATCATTTGGTATCAGAGCCAAATCAAAGTTTTGGGGTAAGTTCTGTTATCTTAGTTTAGGAATTTGAGTTTTCTATTTGCTGGATTTCCTTTGATGTTATCTTAATACTTGCTTTCATTCTAGATCTGGATTTTTCTCTTTAGATCTTCTTGGATCTGGACTTTTTCTTTTAGATGTTCTTGGATCTGAGTTTTCTCTTTGGATCTTCTTGTTGTTTGTTTGTTTATTAAAAAAAAAAAAACAAAAAACAAAAAACAAAAAAAAATCAATTGATTACGTTATTAAGAATTTATAAGTTATTAAATACCAAATCTAGAGATTTGTTTGTCTTCTAGAATCTTGTTGATAAAAAAAAAAAAAAAAAAAAAAAAGAGAGGTAAGTCAAATCTTGTTAAAGTCATTACCTACCTATGTTGAATTGGGAGACACAAAAGTCATTGCTGGATATTCTAAATATAAAACCATTACCTACCTAAATTGAATTGGGAGACACAAAATTCATTGTTGGTTACCTACCTAAGTTGAATTGGGAAACACAAAAATCATTGTTGGACAACCTAAATATTAATTCATTACCTACCTAAATTGAAATTGGGAGACACAAACCATCCACTTATACCTTGTTAAGCCCTTACCCTACCTAAATTGGGTCACATTTGTAGGTTAAGTGAGGATATAAGTCAAAAACGTGTGCTACAGTAACTTGCTACAGGAACTCAGAAGCAAACTTGCTTGCTTGCTTTGATTGGGTAGAATTAATTAGGTCCATATTTGGTTTGCTTTGTAGTAAACTAAATTCATACACTATATCCCTAAATTGTCTTTTAAATTCTAGTTTCTATTTCTTGTTTGTGTGCTATCTTTGCTTCATTTATATTGTTAGGGTGTATTTGCTTATTCCAACACTCTAATTAATAATCAAGTAGTACATTGTTTTGTTCTTGTGCTACCATTCATTTTGTTTGAGTTTTCTTTCTAGAATTGTGCTTACGTTTCTTTTGTTAAGGTTTATTTTCCTTGTGTTCTAAACGTGCTTTGAGATTGATTGGTTGGCCTGAAATTCTGAAGTACAATTGGAGGATTTGCATGGAGTGATTAAAGAGTGTAAACACGTGAGGGAGTGCTTTATCACTGACTCAAATGTTTTTGTGATTTCTATTTTGAACACTAACCATGAGTGCAGGCACATTTGGAGATAATAGTGGGGAGGGAAGTCAAATGGAGGATCCCCAGTTGAAACTTGTAATGGAGTCAATCCTAGGACAGTTTAGAACTTTCAACAATTCCGTCCAAGATATGAGAAAGGAGTTGCAGGAGTTTAAAGCTGCCCAACGCTCTAATACAAGAAGAGCTCGACCTAGTGGTACACCAACTAGATTTCAAACTCATGAAGAGAAGAAGGTCGATAATCCTGATCGTTACTTTAAGGATTTGAATAATAAGTTAGGAAGGGTGCAAGAAAGGAAAAATGTGGATTACCTCAATAGGTATTCATTCATAAAGGATGGGTGGATGACCATTCCAAGATCATTTTCCTCAAAAGAAGTGGATGAAGACCAATATGGAAAGCAAAAGATGAGTTTTGAGGCTGTCAATAAAGAAAAGGAGTGCAAAAATAAAACGAGTGAAAATATATTGAGTGTAAATAAAAAGAAAGAGGGGGAAGAAAAGGAAAAACAAATTCAGCCTATACTTGTACCTTTGTGCAAGGGAGCTTATTTGGCCAGTAATGATCTTAACCCATCCTTGCCAAGTGTGTTTGTTGATCTTTTGCAGGACTTTGAACATGTGGTTCCAGAAGAGATTGCCCAATCTTCATGTGAGGGTGAAAAGGTGGTTCTTGCACCATTGACACCTCAAGAAGTGAATATTGATCAGAAAAAGTTGCTTGAGAGAGAGAAAGAGGAGTTCACTGATGTCTTTCTTGAAGAGTTGCCTAGTGGATTGCCACCTTTGAGAGGGATAGAACATCAAATCGATTTCATTCTTGGCTCAACCATTCCAAATCAACCAGTCAATAAAAGCAATCCAATGGAGACAAAGGTGTTGCAAAGGCATATTCAGGTTGTAGCAAACAATGGAGTTCAATACGGTCTAAAAAGGAGAAGAAGAGTAAAGAAAAGGGCATGGATTCTAAGGAGAAGTGGACTGATCCTAGCAAGCAAAAGGATACCTCAACTTTTAACTAAGATTCGAGGACGAATCTTTTTGAGGAAAGGGGGAATGATATGGATCCATTGGTGCTTCCTAGTGGGCTTGGATGTATTCTTATCCCTTGTTGCTTGTTTTGGTCTAATTAATATGTAAGGGATATGGGCTCATAGTGTTTATTTAAGTTGTTTTGGGTTGGTTTTATGATGCATGCAATCTGCCCAATATCAAGTTGTTTGTTTTGGGCTGGAAATGACTTTATTTTGTGTTTTAGAGTTAAGCCCATGTGTTTTGGCCCTAGGGCAGCCTAGTTAGATGCTCTTCTTTAGGGTTATGTTTGTTTAAGGCATATAAATAGCCTCCTTAAGATGTAAAACGGGATTTTTGGCATAATTTGAATCAAAGACAGATTATTCATGCTCTTGCATGTTCTTCTTAATTAGAGTGATTGTGAGAATTTGCTATCCTCTAATTGCATCAAGAATTAAGGTAAACTTATCAATTCGTTTGTGGCGTTTATCTTGTTCTTTGCTCGATTATTGGTGTTACCGTTTCATTATAAACGTGGGGTGCCATAGAGCGTTTAATCTCGATTATTGGTGTTTCCGTTTCATTATAAACGTGGGGTGCCATAGAGGCGAACTTACATCTCATTCCTTTGATTCCCGATCCCGGTTCCTTATCAGGGAGCTACAAGGAAGGTTTGAACCTCTCTCATCAGCATGTGGACAACAAGATAGACGCGGTCTAGGATATTCAGAGAACAGAAAGAAGGAGAAGTATGAGATCCGGTCTCCGGTTAGAGGGCCAAATCTGAATCAGATCTTCTTTGTCCCAGAAGCTTCAGGAGAATTTCAAAGTAGAGGGAAGACCTACCTTGGCCTGGAAATTTTCATGATAGACTTTGAAGAACAATTGATCAAGTCTCCTGAACCTTCCTTCGAACAGCTAGTTAAAGGCACAGAGTTCATGGTGGGTATGACGCAAGCAGGCATTGAAGCTGAATGGTCGAAGAAGATATCCGAATTTGAAGACTTCTTGGGGATTGGGGATGAAGCTTCCAAGATGGTGCAAGAGCAGAAAGCCAAGGCACGGATCCTCCAGTCGGTATTAGCTGCTGAAGACGCCGAAGAAGCAGAGAGGAAGGCGCTGAAGATGATAGAGCTTGAAGAGGAGGAAGAGGAGAAAGCAGAAGCTACCCCCGGAAGAAAAAGAAGATGCAGATGTAGATGAATTAATTCAAGCAATAAAGAACACTTGTGATGAATGTATTGAGCAGGCAATTAATCCTATATTTTGTTTTTCTGATTTTTGTTTTGAGAACAATATGGATGGTTTCCCCCTATTATTTCAATCAATGGAAGTGAACTTTGACTATTTGTTTTCTTGTTTTCCTGATTGTCATGTTCATGGCATTGATTATACCACGCGCATATTTGACATAAATGCATTGCATCATTTTGCATTTAATTTAAGCACCACTGAAGATCCTAAAATAATCGAAATCGGATCAGACTTTAAACCTGAGCTTAGACAGGATCTTCAAGAATGTATCAGAAGAAATTCAGAGGTATTTGCCTGGAGCTATGCTGACATGCCAGGAATTGACAGATCAATAGCAGAGCACTTCATTCCTACTGATCCAAGTGTTAAGCCGGTGAAACAGAAAAGGAGACGGGTCAGGCTAGAATGGCAGGATAAGATCAAAGATGCGGTCTAGAAACAGTTGGATGCAGGATTCTTGGAAGTAGTACACTATCCGGAATGGTTGGCTAATATAGTCCCTGTGCTGAAGAAAGATGGGAGGATAAGGGTCTGTGTTGACTACCGGGACCTAAACAAAGCCTCGCCTAAGGATGACTTTCCACTTCCGCACATAGACGTTTTGATCGATAGTGCTGCCGGAATGGGATGTTATTCTATTATGGACGGATTCTCCGGATACAACCAAATACTGATGGCCTTAGTGGACAAGCATAAGACTGCTTTCACCACTGACTTTGGTACCTTTTGCTACAGAGTGATGCCATTTGGACTGAAGAACGCCGGGGCAACATATCAGAGAATGGCTACAACATTATTTCATGATATTATCCATAAAGGATTGGAAGTATATGTAGATGATATGGTGATCATGACAAGAACACAGGAAGAGCACGCAGAAATGCTAGAAAAGTTCTTTGCGCAGGTCAAGCAGTACAACTTAAGACTTAATCCCAAAAAGTGCATATTCGAAGTAACAAAAGGGAAGTTGTTAGGTTTTGTTGTATGACCTAACGGGATTGAGGTTGACCCCGACAAAATAAAAGCCATTCAGGATATGGAACCGCAGAGAACAGAACGTCAGGTGAGAAGCTTCTTGGGAAAAATTCAGTATATCAGCAGTTTTATTTCAAGGCTATCCATCACTTGTGCTCCGATTTTCAAGCTACTTAAGAAGAATCAGCCAGTTAAGTGGAATGAGGACTGCCAGAAAGCCTTTGATCACATAAAGAAGTATTTGATGAATCCACCAGTGCTGAGTTCGCCTAGACCTGGAGAACCTCTGATCCTGTATTTGTCTATAGAGGATGCAGGAGTTGGAGCAATGTTGGTACATCCGGACGCTGCTGGAGTAGAAAAGGCCATTTATTACATCAACAAGAAACTACTGCCTATCGAGGAGAAGTACAATTTGATGGAGAAAACGTGTATGGCAGTAGTGTGGTCGATAAAGAAGTTGAGGCCTTACTTTGATTCCTTCAGGGTCACTTTCGTTTCCAAAATTGATCCTCTGAAGTATCTGCAGAGAACGCCTACTCTAGAAGGACGGCTGTCCAAATGGTTGATTTAGATGTCTAGTGTGGATGCAGAGTTTGTAACGAAGAAAACGGTCAAAGGCCAGGTTGTGGCAGAGTTCCTGGCAGAAAATCCAATTGCAGATGATGTAGAATGGGAATTGGAGTTTCCAGATGAACACTTGCTGTGTGTCGAAACAGGGGCTTGGAAATTGTACTTTGATGGATCAGCCAACAGAAATGGAGCCGGAGATGGTATTGTTATAGAAGCACCTAATGGCGAGGTCACAACAATGTGTAAAAGATTGTTGTTTCCGGTCACTAACAATATGGCTGAATATGAAGCATGCATCATGGGAATGGAAGCTCTTGTTGCATCAGGTGCTCAAGAAGTCGAGGTAATAGGAGATTCGTTATTGGTTATCAAACATGCCAACGAGAGATGGAAAGTAGAAGAAGAGAGATTGAAGCCCTATGTTGAGTACTTGTTGAAGAAGGCAGCACTTTTCGATAAGATCACCTTCACTCACATAGGAAGAACCTATAACAGAATTCTGGATGCCTTGGCAAATTTAGCATCGGCTTGGCAGGATTTGAGCAAAGTACCAAAGAAGCCATTTATCATTACTGCGGCAAATATCCCTTGCTATGAAGAACATTTTGTGAACCAGGTTGAATCAGAAGAAGAACCTTGGTTTACGGATATTCTGCGGTATATGAAAGATGGAACTTTTTCTGATGATGCGACGAGAGAAGACCGTGCAGTTCTCAGAAAAATGGCTCTGAATTATGTCCTGGCTGATGGTGAACTTTATAGAAGAGCTTGGGACGGAATACTGCTAAGATGCATGAGCAAAAAGGAGGGAGAAGAAATAATGAAGAAAATCCATGAGGGAGTTTGCGGTACTCATTTAAGTGGTATAAGCTTAGCTAGAAAAATCATGAGGCAAGGTTATTTTTGGATACAGATGGAAGGTGACTGTGTTTTCATTATGTGCGTCATTGCAAAGCCTGCCAATATCATGATAATAAAAGCCACTTACCTGCTGTTGAACTCCACCCGACAACTCCCTCTTGGCCTTTTTCTACATGGGGCATAGATATTATCGGAAAAATCATGCCAGCAGCATCGAATGGCCATCAGTATATATTGGTTGCAGTGGACTACTTTTCTAGGTGGATCGAGGCTCAATCCTACAAGACTTTAATCGCTAAGCATGTGGCTAGATTCATTGAACAGAACATTTTCTGTCGCTATGGTGTTCCCCATCATATAGTTACAGATAATGGTTCTCATTTTCAAGCGGATGTTGGTCAGTTGCTTTATAGGTACAAGGTTGAGCATCACCACTCTTCTCCTTATCGTCCTCAGGCTAATGGTGCAGTAGAAGCTGCGAATAAGGAGATTAAAAGAATCCTGTCTAAGATGTGTGAGAAATACAGAAGCTGGGCCGAGAAACTTCCTTTCGCGCTCTGGGGGCATCGCACTACCTTCAAATCAGTAAATGGAGCTTCTCCCTTCGAACTTGTATATGGGATGGAGGCAGTGTTACCGATAGAGCTCGAAAAGAAGTCTCTCAAGGTTTTGGTACAAGCTGGTCTGACCGAGGAAGAGTGGGTCAAGAAGAGGTACGAAGATCTGGCATTTTTAGATGGAAGAAGACTAAATGCTCGATTCCAGGATCAGATGAGAAAAAGAAGGATTGCTCGTTTCTACAACAAACGGGTACATCCAAGGGCTTTAAAGAATGGAGATTTAGTATTGATCAGATTATTGGATCATGAAGCCCAAAATCATCCTGGTGGGAAATTCAAACCCAACTGGCATGGACCATTCAGAGTTCAGAAGCTATTAGCTAAAGGTGCCGCTGAATTAATTACCATGGAAGGGAAGCCTGTCAACCGAATTGTCAATCAGGATCAAATGAAGAGATTCTATGTTTGAAATGATGATTTTGATTAAAAAAAAAAAAACTAGCTAAGTTGAAAACCCGAAAGGGCGGCTTAGGCAAGAAATGAGCTCGCTAGGTTGAAAACCCGAAAGGGCGGCCTAGGCAAAAGTTAGAGCATGAATAAATAATGATAAAAACAAAATTTTTGGGATTAACGCGTGGTGCTTAGTTTAAATGCGAAATCTATGCCATGCGTTCGTGACAGACTTGTGATTGGTTGCTCAATGCCATCAACTTGACTTGAAGGAGAATAGGAAAATAAGTAGTTAGAATGAATGACCATTGAATTAAAATAAATTTTCTTTACTTCTGTATAATGTTGAAAAGAAGTGAGATTAATAAAGGGTTGGAATTTCAAAATTTTTCTTCCTTTTGTTTCGGGGATATGGTTAAAGAATGCAAGACCTTCCTCTCTGCTTACTTGATCAAGATTGACTCATCTATTTAAACATGTTCTGACTGTTGGTCTTGCCTAAGCAATGAATTCTTTTAAACATTGATCAGAAGGACGAACACCATTTTCTCAGTGATTTCCCTGGAAAGATCAATAAAAACCATGGATAAAACCTTAGTACTCATATAGGTCCATGCATACATAAAGAAGTTACATATGTTATTTTTGTTTGATCTGTGTAGGTAATAAAATAGTCACCCCCTTCTTTTTGTTTCCAATTGTAAATCTCTGTCTTTAAATTTTAAGTCATTTTTATGAGTTTTTATTTTATTAACCCAGGGGCAGGAGGCCCAAATAACTAACACAATAAATAATTTCGAAGGAAAAGATTTGTTGTCTTTTGTTGTCCATGTATGCAGAAAGCAGGAATTAATAAAGACAGAATCATCGGAGTCATTAATTGAAAGAAAGCAGATACATTAATTAGGAGCTCGTGGCCCGAGAATAAAAAAAGACAGGGAAAGCAACAAACAACATTTTATTCTAGTAGGGTCTATCGTCAGACGCCAACCTTTGCAGAACCTAGCATCATCATGGGGTGTAAAACCAGTTGACATATGCGGGTGTCACAATGTCCTGCATCGTCCCTTCATCTAGGTACTTGGTGTTTCGGTTTCGCCAACGGTCAGCCAAATTGGTCAACAGATGCGATGTCATGAGACCACTGATACGGAATGGCTACCACTCAAACATAGAGCTCGAGGAAGCATGGGGAACACCTAAGTTTCTCATATTGATGGAAGCACATGTGGAGTTGGAACCTGAATTTCCAGCCTATGGCATGCCTAGACACTCACTGCCTCTCCTTTGCGCTTCTCGCGCTCGCGAAGGAAGCTAGTTAGCTTATTTTGTGTTTTTTTTGCTTTGCTAATGGGTTGGGCCTCCAATATTTCGGCCACCCTTGATTAATTAGCCTTATTTTGTTTAGATTTAGTCAATCTTTAGTAGATTTGGAATAGATATCCAAATCCTTAAGTTGTTATGATTTTGTTAGTCAACTCCTTAGTTGGTTTAGATTTGCTAAATCCTACTCCTTAGCTAACTCTAAATCCTCTAAGGATCTGGACCTCTTAGATTAGTATAAATAGCTTGTTATTTTGTAATTTTGAAGAATCAACAATTAATGAATTAAAGACTATTTCTTCATGCTTAGGCGTGTTCATGTTTTTAGAGAGTGTGAGATTGCATTCTTCTAATTGCATCAAGAATCAAGGTAAACTTATCAATTCTTTGTGGCGTTTATCTTATTCTTTTACTCTATTATTGGTGTTCTTGCTTCTTTAAGCATTGGGTGCCATAGAGGGGAATTTATTCTAGATCTTTGATCTCTTCCAAAACTTGTCATTGAGTTCATGAAATTTATTTTCATTGGGTTCCGCGTCAGTTTGGTATCAGAGCCAAAGATTAAGGTAAATTCTTATTTATCTTAGCTCTAGGATCTGTGTTTATTTGTTTTTCTTATTCTTATTGTTCTTGTGTTTGTTTTCCTCTTCATCTTATTCTTTTATGTTTGTTTTCTTGTTTGATTGTTTCAATTCGTTTTTGTTTCAATTAAATTTAGTAATTTCGTGCTTGTTTCAATTCTGGAAGTTTAGATCTTAGATCTTGTTGTTAAAAAAAAAAAAAAAAAAAAAGAGTATAGAAAGAAAATTTCGTCCACCATTGAAATTGCTTGTGTGGATCTTGATTTTGTTCCTGCAACCAAGAGATTTGATCCTAATTCAAAGGGATTTTACCTTATTTTGTGGGATTTTGCCATAATTTGTGGGATTATTCCTAATCCTTAAGAGATTTGACCATATCTAGTGGGATTGTGCCTAATCCTAAGGGATTTGACCATATTTTGTGGGATTTAGTTTATCCACCATAATCTTGTGATAAAATCCAATCTTAACTACTTGTGGATAAGATAACAAAGATTAGTTGACCATATCTTTGAGATTGAGAAAATCTACTACAATCCTTGTCAAATCTAAGAATCCTACTTAAATTGGGTTGCATTAAAAAGGGAACAAGGCAGCACGCCCGTGCTACACCTCAAGCACACCCGTGCTAGATCTTGCCTACCACTTGTTGGACTAGGCCTAATTACACACGCCCGTGCTCTGTTCTAGCTCTATCTTAAAATTGTGTTCTTTTGATTTTTCTTTGTTTGCTTGCTTTGTTTTGGGTAGAATTAATTAGGTCCATATTTGGTTTGCTTTGTAGTAAGCTAAATTCATACATTATATCCTAAAATTGTCTTTTAAATTCTAGTTTCTTGTTTTTGTGTGAACTTTCTATTGCTTCTATTACATTGTTAGGGTGTGTTTGCTTGTTCACTACACTCTAATTGATCATTAAAGTAGTGCATTGTTTATGTTCTTGTGCTACTGTCCATATCGTTTTGATTCTTCTTTCTAGAATTTGTGCTTGCTTTTCATTGTTAAGTTTTATTCCTTGATTCTGAACGTGATCTTTGAGTTGGTTGGTTGAACTAAGATTCTGAAGTTCAATTGGAAGAATTGCAAGGAGTGATTCAAGAGTGTAAACACGTGAGGGAGTGATTTACCAAATTCTTTTGTGTTTTCTCTTTGAATACTAACCATGAGTACAGATAATAGAGAGGATGAAAGTCAAATAGATGATTCCCAATTAAAACTTGTAATGGAATCAATCCAAGAACAGTTTAAAAGCTTCAACAGTTTCTTCCAAGATATGAGAAAGGGTTTGAAGGAGATTAAAACTGCCCAACGCTCTAATACAACAAGAGCTCGTCCTAGTACTACACTAACCAGATTTCAAACAACTAAAGATGAAGAGGTCGATAATCCTAATCATTACCTTAGGAATTTGAACAATGAATTAGAAAGGGAGCAAGGAAGGAAGAACATAGATAGATATTCATTCACAAAGGATGAATGGATGACCAGTCCAAGATCATGTTCCTCAAAGGAAGTGTATGAAGACCAATGTGAAAAGAAAAAGATGAGTTTTGTAGCTGTCAATAAAGAAAAGGAGTGTAAAAGTAAAATGAGTGAAAACATGATAAGTAAAAATAAAAAGAAAGAGGGAAAAGGAAAGGAAAAACAAATTCAACCTCTAATTGTACCTTTGTGCAAAGAAGTTTGTTTGACCATCGATGATCCTAATCCATCTTTGCCAAATGTGTTTGTTGATCCTTTGCAAGAATTCGAAGTATGTGATGACCAAGAGAAGCTACCTGAGATAGTGACCTCAACTTTGAGAGAAGATGAGAGTGAGGCTTCAAGTTCAAAAGAACCAGAAAAGAATGAAGAAAAGAAGGAGGAAGAAGCCACAGGGCAAACAAAACAAATTAATAGCCCATTAGAGAGTGAAACTTCAAGATTGAAAGAACAAAAGAGTGAAAAGAGTAAGGAGGAAGGGAAAGAGGCCACAAAAGATACAAAACAAATAAATGGCCCAATTGTGAGTGAAAAAAAGAAACAAATTGTGTATGTGAAAAAGAGAGAGATCCAAAACAATGTGAGAGAGGGTAGACCAGTCTTGATGATTCGGTTTAAGGAGTTTTTGCATAGTTTGACCAACATTAACACTTCTCCTCTACCTTCTAGTTCTGTTTCTTTGTTGCAGGGATTTCCTAAAAGTGAAGAAAAGCCTACATTGGTGAAGGAGATGCATGCTAAGGCTAGGGTTCATATGAACATAAAGAACAAAGGCTATACCAACCATGCCAACAAGAGAAGAAGACATGTTGTGTTTAAACCAGGTGATTGGGTTTGGGTACATTTTCACAAGGAAAAGTTTCCCAACCAAAGAAAGATTAAGTTTGATGAACGTGGAGGTGAACCATTCCAAGTTGTGGAGCACATTGATGACAACACCTACAAGACAGGCTTACCAGGTGAGTATGGTGTTACCATTACTTTCAATATTAGTAATTTGTTTCCTTTTAACATGGCTGCAGATTCGAGGACGAACACTTTTGAGGAAAAGGGGAATGATATGAATCCGCCAACACTCATCCATGGAGATCAAAGGAACAAAGGAGCATGGATACCTCAACTTCTAACTAAGATTCGAGGACGAATCTTTTCGAGGAAAAGGGGTATGATACGGAATGGCTACCACTCAAACATAGAGCTCGAGGAAGCATGGGGAACACCTAAGTTTCTCACATTGATGGAAGCACATGTGGAGTTGGAACCTGAATTTCCAGCCTATGGCATGCCTAGACACTCACTGCCTCTCCTTTGCGCTTCTCGCGCTCGCGAAGGAAGCTAGTTAGCTTATTTTGTGTTTTTTTTTGCTTTGCTAATGGGTTGGGCCTCCAATATTTCGGCCACCCTTGATTAATTAGCCTTATTTTGTTTAGATTTAGTCAATCTTTAGTAGATTTGGAATAGATATCCAAATCCTTAAGTTGTTATGATTTTGTTAGTCAACTCCTTAGTTGGTTTAGATTTGCTAAATCCTACTCCTTAGCTAACTCTAAATCCTCTAAGGATCTGGACCTCTTAGATTAGTATAAATAGCTTGTTATTTTGTAATTTTGAAGAATCAACAATTAATGAATTAAAGACTATTTCTTCATGCTTAGGCGTGTTCATGTTTTTAGAGAGTGTGAGATTGCATTCTTCTAATTGCATCAAGAATCAAGGTAAACTTATCAATTCTTTGTGGCGTTTATCTTATTCTTTTACTCTATTATTGGTGTTCTTGCTTCTTTAAGCATTGGGTGCCATAGAGGGGAATTTATTCTAGATCTTTGATCTCTTCCAAAACTTGTCATTGAGTTCATGAAATTTATTTTCATTGGGTTCCGCGTCAACCACTCTCAAAGTCATGAATTCTGGGAACGCGCTGTATCATTCCGTATTGACGGTGGATCCTATCTGGGAAATAGGCCATAAAACGGTGTAGACTGGCGTACAACACGTAATTGAGGTTCATGCTTCCAGTAGTGACCAGTCTGATCCTCCACCAAGGACAAGTCCAACGAATTGTAGGGTTATCCCCAAAATCAAAATGTCCTTGAGACCGAGACCGAAAGTTGGCGGGGCCATAGGTTGGAATTAAACGAGCTGGGACCGGAAGAATCAGGCTTAACTTGTCTAGAGCCCAAGCTTGCAACAACATCGAACAACCACGATGATGAACATTGAAGTTGGTGATGTGAAGGGCAATATCCCTGACCCAGCACATCGTCTCCCCCATGATCATCATGAAAACAGTACGATGATACATTTGCATGTCGCGAACAATTGTCAGAAGTCGGAAATCTCCAATTCCAGGTTAGCGATTCTTCATGGCATACACATTCAACAGCAAGAAACAACAAGCTCGAATCCAAGAGGGATCTATACCCATGGACAGAACCCTACTCAGAAAAGGCTCCAGAGGAAGACCTCGATCTGTGTTTATGCCGTCAGGGAGGTAAACCGGACACAGGGCCACGATCTCGACTAAATCATACCTAGGGCCTGGGGGCAAAGTCGGAGTTTCATCTTATTCAGGATAATGATCCATCACAACACACATTTCCTCATAAGTCGGAGTTACTTCAGAGTCTTCAAACCGGAAAACCATGGTGTTAGGATTGAAGTGTGTGACGAGCCAAGACAAGAAGCCATGGTCGGGTTTTAAGTCTTTGAAATATTTCAGCCAGACGAGTTGGTCCATAGGGGGAATCTGCCATAGGTCGTCAGGGATGGATTGGACGAAGGATGAAACTTGGTTTCTGAAAGCCATGGAAAAGGATGATCTAAGAAACGGAAGTGCTTTGAATGCTGGAAGTGAAGGAGGCGTAAAGGGAAGCCTCCATTTATAGAAGTGTAAAAGGGCCTAGTGAACGAAGCACCATCATTATTTGATCTGATATTTACTGTCAATGGTGGGTGAAAGGGCATTTATGTATAGATCGCTCCGATTGGTGGACATTTAAGCCTGATTAATAAGAAGGACAGTTTGTACAGTAAGGAGGTTGAATCTTTACGATCGCATTAACCGCCCCGTCAGGTAAGTACTACGATCCACTTATGTTTCTGATCGATTTTGTTGTATATCATTTTAAGCTCCTTATTTGGTTTTATTTTATTTCTTTTATTCTTTAAATTGATTCATTGACTACTAATGTAGTGGGACCACCCTTGTAAATAAATGGGACACCGCTATTTTTGTGTTTTTGTGTTTGTGTTTTGTTTTTGCAGGAATAAGACCTCACAGTTGTAAAATATAAACATGTAAATGACACTGTAATAAAAGCAAAATACTGTAAAAGTGTAAATAATAATATAAAATTAATAAAACTGTACATTCATCCTACAAACTACAAAATGTTCAAAATGTTCAAAAATGGCTAAAACACCGAAGCAGAGCTACTGACGCCTCCGGCTCGGACCAGCAGCTGCTTGAGGGGGTGGAGACGGTGGTGCATCATCGGAAGAGGAGCCATCATCCTCCTCGGAGAAGTCCAAAGGGATCCCCTCCACCTCCAACACAGTCCGGAGCCGATCCACCTCCATCTGGAGTCGGGCCATAGCACCGGACTGGCGAGACTGGTGCCTCCGCAGTCTCCCGATCTCCAGATCCTGTAAAAGCAGACATATGTAAGAAGGTTTGCAAAGGAAAAGAAGCAAAAAGGTAAATGTGTGTAAGATTCATACCCTCTCATGCCGCTCGGAGTAGAGCTGGCCGATGAAGGACCGCGCGAACTCGAACCGCTGGCACAGCTCCTGGTATCTCTGAGCAGGCACCTGGAAACACAAAAAAATATCCACTAAAGATTTATTCAGGTAAAATGTTCTTAACTTTGTAAATTCAGTTTATTACTTACGTGTGTGGCATGCTCAGGATCCAGCTGTGGTGGTGGAGGAGCCTGCCTGAGGTCAGCAGGAATAATGATACCTGACCCCAGGCCTAGACCAGGATCCAGTACCACCTCCATGCCAGGCGAAAATGGAACGTCACCCAATACGACCCCCACCGGTCCAGCCGGAGCTGTCGCCGCCTCTGCCTCAGCTGTAGCCTCTGCTCTGTAATGGGCCGCTGTCCTATGCTTCTTCCGCTCCTGCGACAAGTCACAGAGGAAGATACCTAGTCTATTGGTTAAACAGTTGAAGAAAAATGAGTAAGATTGAAGATAAGAAGATCACCTGAGTGTACTCCAGGACCTCTGGAAGCTGAGCCTGCATTCGAGTGGAGAAGTACGCGGTGTAGTCGCTAGCCGACAGAAAGTCATCAACAGCAGAGCCCTCGTACTCCTCCTCCCTATCCTCTGCAGTCATGCCCTCCGGCACACACATATGGTGAGGAGGAGCATGAGGCACCCGCCGCTGTGCCGGGGCCGCCTGTATATCACAGACTCTCTCCCCCAAGAAGTACCGATCAAGCCAGTACCCCTGCAGAAGGAGTCTAGATCGGGTATACAACTCCGCGAACTCGCGACCCGGATAAGTCCTCCAGGCTTCTCCCTCCCATGGAGTCAGAAGCAGTGCAAAACAGAAGAATCAGTAATCATACAGTAAAAGAAGAGAAGGGAAAGAAAGTTATGTTGTTCAGAAGGTTTTTGTACTTACATCAGACAGCACCCTATCGTTAAGGAAGCTCCTCCAGTACTCGGGATCCTCGGTACTGGCATAGGTATGATGGCAGTGCGCTAGATACCGAGGGATCCGCCGAGACTCTGCCGGAGTGTCACCGCTCGGACCGCCTAGGTAGATGCGGTACTCGTAAGCCCACACCTGCAATAAAGATCACAGTGATTTCAGTATGCAGTTGGACAGTTAAAAGTAATAATGACAAAGGAAGAAGGTGAAGAGAATAAGAATTTTACCTCCAGTGGCCGGATGAACTACCAGTTTGACTCACCGCTACCATGGGTCCATACATTAAGACCGTGATAGAGATGAGCCAAAGCAAGAGTGGCCCAGTCGTAGGACCCGACCTGGCCCAGGTCCCTCTGGCATACTAGCACCGCTGGATCTCCCTTATTCTGGGAGGTGCATAGTAGCTGAGACGAGATGATATAGAAGAGAAAGGACCAAGCGGCCTGGTCCCTCTCCTCCCGAGTATAAGCAGGGGCAGCAGGTCGGGCCTCCACTGGCAACTCCCTCCATGCCGCCAGCCTCGTCCTGATCCTCTCGGCCCAGAAACGGTAGACGACCTCATATGACACGCATCTCTGCGCGGTGTACCTGGTCTGGGTGGTCACACCGAGCAGAGAGCGAACCAGCTGACCTCCGAGTGTAGCAGTCTTGTACCGAGCGTCCAGGGGAGCGACTGGACCAGCAAATTTGAGACCGGTGATAGCAGCATAGTCAACCGGTGTAAGCGTCATCTCGCCGAATCCGAACACGAACGTGTGGGTGCAGTCGTTCCACCGCTCCATCAGCGCGTAGCGCATAGCGAGTGGAAAGCGAGGCTGTGTGCGGCGGAGCCCCGCAGCATAGTCGCCGAAGTCGGCAGCGACGACCCGAGCACGCATAGGCGGGTCTAGCAGATCCCAGAGCGCCGATGCATCAGTGGACGATCCGCCGGCGCGGGCCTTGCCCAGATCAACCTGTGTAAGAAAATTTTAATTTAAATAAGCATTAGACTGACAATTATTTATTTTTGTTCCATGGCAGGAAAAATTAAAAATTCAAGTCTCGGGTCAAATTGTAGCTGCGTCACGCATCTACACAGCCGCGTCGCGCGTCTACACAGATGCGTCACGCAGGTTGCCCAAGTTGCGCACTCTGAAGAACAACTGTGTCGCGCACCTCAGTAGCTGCGCCACTCACCTCAACAGCTGCGCCATGCAACTGTTCAAAATATGGCGTCCTAAGAACAGATGCGCCACGCATCTCCACAGCTGCATCCCGCACCCCCACAGCTGCGTCACGCAACTATCCAAGGCCTTGCCTCATTGATGAACAGTCGTGTCATGGAACTGTTCTTCCACAGAACAGTTGCATGACGCAACTGTCGAAGGTACGCAGAATCCAAATTATGTTCAATTTCATTATGTTTGTATTATTTCTATGCATTTTTCAGGGCAAAATAGATCACAAGGAAGATGGCATCAATTATTCATCAACAATTCAAGCCTTTAACGCATGCAAGGGTTGAAATCCTAAAGTTCAGGAAAGCTAGGGATCTCTGGCGCCTCGAACAATTGCACCACGCAACTGTTCATTTAGAACAGCTGCGTCACACAACTGTTCACGCAGGAGCAGTTGCATCACGCAACTCCTTCCTGCGTGGCGCAACTGCCGATGCATGTACAGTCTAAAATTGTAATAGAATTACTCACATTACGAATCAAAAGCAAAAAAGAAGAAGAAAAATTTTACTTACCTCGGTCTGAAAGCCGCGCATCCGGCTAGTCTCGTAGCGGACCGAGAATTCGGTACCCGGCAACTAGAGAAGCTGCAATGGTCGCGTCCCAGAAGTCAGCGTGACGTGGAACCCTATGGAAATAAATTCCATGAACTCTATGACAAGTTTTGGAAGAGATCAAAGATCTAGAATAAACTCCCCTCTATGGCACCCAAAGCTTAAAGAAGCAAGAACACCAATAATAGAGTAAAAGAATAAGATAAACGCCACAAAGAATTGATAAGTTTACCTTGATTCTTGATGCAATTAGAAGAATGCAATCTCACACTCTCTCTAAAAACATGAACACGCCAAAGGCATGGAAGAAGAAAATCCCTCTTTGTATTAATTGATTGAATAATTGTTCTATAATTACAAAATAACAAGCTATTTATACTAATGTAAGAGGTCCAGATCCTTAGAGGATTTAGAGTTAGCTAAGGAGTAGGATTAGCAAATCTAAACCAACTAAGGAGTTGACTAACAAAATCATAACAACTTAAGGATTTGGAGATCTAATCCAAATCCACTAAAGATTGACTAAATCTAATCAAAATAAGGTTAATTATTCAAGGGTGGCCGAAATATTGGACGCCCAACCCATTAACAAAGCAAAAACTCAAAATAAGGTAACTAACTTAATGAGAGGCAGAGGGAAGCACGGCCTGGGTGTGCTATTTGGCATGGGGGTGCTTCAATGTAGGAGTTCCCTCATGAGAGGCAGAGGGAAGCACGGCCTGGGTGTGCTATTTGGCACGGGGGTGCTTCAAGGTAGTTGTTTTCCTCAGCAAGTCAGACGAGGGCACGACCTGGGGTGTGCCATCTAGCACGGGCGTGCTAACCAATTCATGTTCCCACTCAACATGTGCTTCTATTAATGTGAGAAACTTAGGTGTTCCTTCAAGTTCTTCACAGCACTTGTTGAAAGCAAGGTCATGGAGCTCTTGTGTAACTTGTTCTTGAATGTGTAAGGACATGGTTCCTCCATACTTCTTTGCACGGCTCCTTGTAATTGGTCCACTAGAAAGTGCTAATGGATTGCCATTGTTGTGGTCCTTGTTCCCTTGAGTTCCATAGGTGGTTGGTGATAGTGGATCCGTATCATCCCCCCCTTCTTTAAAAAGATTTGTCCTCAAATCTGCATCCATGTCAAAGGGAGACAAATCACTAATATTGAAAGTTGCAGAAACACCATACTCACCTGGCAAGTCTATTTTGTAGGCATTGTCATTGATGTGCTCTAAGACTTGGAATGGACCATCTCCACGTGCATCTAGCTTATTCTTCCTTTGGTTGGGAAATCTTTCCTTGCGAAAGTGTACCCAAACCCAATCACCTGGCATGAACACCAACTTCTTTCTGCCCTTGTTTGTTCTTTCAGCATATTGCTTGTTCCTCTTTTCTATGTTGGCTCTAGCCTTCTCATGTAAAGATTTCACTAATTCTGCCTTTTTATCACCATCTAAATTAGAAAGTTCATTCAAAGGAAAAGGAACAAGATCTAATACTGTTAATGGATTAAAGCCATAAACAAGTTCAAATGGACTAAAACTTGAGGTAGAATGTATGCTACAATTATATGCAAACTCAATGAATGGCAAACAATCTTCCCAAGTTTTCAAATTCTTACCCACAATGGCACGAAGCAATGTTCCTAAAGTTCTATTCACAACTTCAGTTTGTCCATCCGTTTGTGGATGACAAGTTGTAGAATAAAGCAATTTAGTTCCAAGCTTTCCCCACAAAACTCTCCAAAAGTGTGAAAGGAACTTTGCATCCCTATCAGAAACTATAGTTCTTGGTACCCCATGTAATCTTACCACTTCTCTAAAGAATAGATCAGCAACATTATTGGTATCATCAGTTTTATGACAAGGAATAAAATGAGCCATCTTGCTAAATCTATCAACAACAACAAATATGCTATCTTTACCACGTTTAGTCCTAGGTAATCCAAGTACAAAGTCCATAGATATATCAATCCAAGGAGAACTAGGAACAGGTAAAGGCATGTATAATCCATGAGGCATAGACTTAGATTTGGCCTGTTTACAAGCAATACAAGAGTTACAAACTCTTTCTACTTCTTTAATCATATGAGGCCAATAAAAGTGTTCATTCAACATGTCATAAGTCTTATGTACCCCAAAGTGTCCCATCAATCTCCCACTATGAGATTCAAGCACAAGCAATTCACGCATAGAACATTTAGGCACACAAAGTTTGCTGCCCTTAAACAAATATCCATCATGTCTATAGAACTTATCAAATGCTCCATGTTCACATGCTACATATATGTTGCTAAAGTCGGAATCATTCTCATATAAGTCTTTAACATACTCGAATCCAAGCAATTTAGAACTAAGAGCAGTAATTAGAGTATATCTTCTTGACAATGCATCAGCAACAATATTATCCTTTCCATGCTTGTATTTAATCACATATGGAAATTGTTCAATAAATTCAACCCACTTACCATGCCTTTTATTAAGCTTACCTTGACCCTTCAAGTGTTTTAGGGCCTCATGGTCTGTATGTATGACAAACTCCTTAGGTAGTAAGTAGTGTTGCCAGAAATTCAAAGTTCTTACCAAGGCATACAACTCTTTGTCATAGGTTGAATAATTGAGTTGTGCTCCATTCAACTTCTCACTAAAGTAGGCAATTGGTTTCTTTTCTTGCATTAGGACAGCCCCAATTCCCACACCAGAAGCATCACACTCAATCTCAAAAGTACCTTCAAAATTAGGCAAAGAAAGTATAGGTGCAGAAGTTAACTTCCCTTTAAGCGTGTCAAATGCCTTTTGTTGCTCTTCTTCCCTCTTGAACCCAACTTCCTTTTTGATTATTTCTGTTAGTGGTGCTGCAATTGAAGAGAAATCCTTTACAAACCTTCTATAAAAGCTTGCCAACCCATGAAAACTCCTAACTTCAGAAACTGATTTGGGAGTTGGCCACTCTTTGATAGCTTTAACTTTCTCCTCATCTACTTCAATACCCTGTGCACTCACAATAAAACCAAGAAATACAAGTCTGTCTATACAAAATGTGCATTTGTTAAGTTTAGCATACAACTTTTCAGTCCTTAAAGTTTGTAACACTATCCTAACATGCTCAACATGATCATTAAGAGACTTGCTATAGATGAGTATATCATCAAAGTATACAACCACAAACTTTCCTAAGAAGGCACACAATACATGGTTCATAAGCCTCATAAATGTACTAGGTGCATTAGATAGTCCAAAAGGCATAACTAACCATTCATACAAACCATACTTAGTTTTGAAAGCAGTTTTCCATTCATCCCCTGGTTGCATTCTAATTTGATGGTATCCACTCATTAAATCAATTTTAGTAAAGTAAGTTGCCCCATGCAATTCATCCAACATATCATCAAGTCTAGGGATAGGGTGTCTATACTTTACAGTGATTTTGTTGACCGCTCTACAATCAACACACATGCGCCAAGTTCCATCCTTTTTAGGTACTAGAAGCACGGGAATGGCACACGGGCTCATGCTTTCTCTCACCAAACCTTTCTCCATAAGTTCATCAACTTGCCTTTGCAACTCCTTTGTTTCCATTGGATTGCTTCTATAGGCAGGCCTATTTGGAATGGTGGATCCAGGAATGAAGTCAATTTGATGTTCTATTCCCCTTAAAGGTGGTAATCCACTAGGTAATTCACTAGGAAAGACATCATCAAATTCCTGCAACATAGAAACAAATATAGAAGGCAAACTTTCAAGGTTAGCATTAGTTTCAGCAAATAAAATCTCCTTGTACCTAAGAAGCAATATGGGCTTCTCCAAGGCAATGGCACACTTAACCTCTCTAGCTCTTGCATAAAAAGTCTGTTTCTTTTTCTCCTCTCTTTCTTTTTCTCTCACAATTGGGCCATTAATTTGTTTTGTTATTTTTGTGGCCTCTTTTCCCTCATCCTTACTCTTTTCTCTCTTTTGTTCTCTCAATCTCGAATTTTCACTCTCATGTTTTCTCAAGGCCGAAATCTCTCTCTCTCTCTCAACTATCTTTCTTTGGTCTTCATAGACCTCTTGAGGTGATAAAGGTACAAGAACCACCTTTTTCCCCTTATGAATCAAAGAATATCGATTGTGGAATCCATCATGAAGTGCTCTTCTATCATATTGCCATGGTCTTCCTAATAATAGATGTCCAGCTTGCATAGGTACTATATCACACAAAATTTCATCTTCATACCATCCAATAGAAAATGGCACAAGTACCTGTTTAGTCACTTTCACTTCCCCACAATCATTCAACCATTGCAACCTATAAGGTTTAGGATGCTTGAGACAAGTCAAGTTCAGTTTGTTTACCATGTTTACACTAGCAACATTAGTGCAACTACCCCCATCAATAATAAGAGTACACACTTTCCCACTAATCAAACATCTAGTGTGAAATATATTCTCACGTTGCTCAATGCTTTCTTCTTTAACATGCATGTTCAAAGCACGCCTAGCAACCAAAGCTTCTCCATGTTCAGGAAGTATCAAATTTTCTGAATCATCATCATCATTATCATCAAGTAATTTAGGCATATCATCATAATCACTACATTCAGATTCAGAACTAACATTCCCATCATCTTTAACAATCATAACCCTTTTATTAGGACATTGAGATGCATAATACCCTTTCCCCAAACATTTAAAGCATTTAATTTCTCTAGAAGGGGTTGTAGAATTAGAAGTACCTTTGTTGCTTTTAAATGGAGTTTGGACTGTTTCTTTACCCTTTGAAGTTGAATCTGTCCTTTGAGAACTTGAGCCTCTAAATTCTTTCTTCTCACCTTCTTTAGGCCATTTAGATCCCCATGTGTTGTTGGAATACTTATTGGTGAATCTCCCTGATATGGATCCATTGGTGCCTCCTAATGGATTCTAGTGGACTTTGCTTGGATGTGGTCTTATCCCTTATTGCTTGTTTTGGTCTAATTAATATGTAAGGGATATGGGCCCATAGTGTTTATTTAAGTTGTTTTGGGTTGATTTTATGATGCATGCAATCTGCCCAATATTAAGTTGTCTATTTTGGGCTAGAAATGATTCTATTTTGTGTGTACTAGTTAGGCCCATGTGTTTTGGCCTTAGGGCAGCCTAGTTAGATGCTCTTCTTTAGGGTTATGTTTGTTTGGGGCTTATATATAGCCTCCTTAAGATGTAAAACAAAATTTTTTAGCCAACCATTGAATTGAAATAAAAAAAAAACAAAACGTTTTCTTCTTGTTCTTTCAAGAATAGATTGTGTTCTTCATAGAACCAAAATATCCTTAGTAATTAAGCTTGTGAGTTCTACAAGATTAATTGCACCAAGAATTTCAGAGTTGTTTTCAAGAGTACTTGAAGGTAAGTTTCTGATTCTTGTTCTAAATTCCTTGCTTTCTCTCTTCAAGAGTACTTGGGGGTTATAGGGATTGTCAGGTACTTCCGTGATTGCATGCTTTCCGCTAGATCTTCCTTGTTGATTTGCAAGAGTACTTGTTAATTTAGAACAAGAATCAGAAACTTACCTTCAAGTACTCTTGAAAACAATTCTGAAATTCTTGGTGCAATTAATCTTGTAGAACTCACAAGCTTAACTACTAAGGATATTTTGGTTCTATGAAGAACACAATCTATTCTTGAAAGAACAAGAAGAAAACGTTTTGTTTTTTTTTTATTTCAATTCAATGGTTGGCTAAAAAATTTTGTTTTACATCTTAAGGAGGCTATATATAAGCCCCAAACAAACATAACCCTAAAGAAGAGCATCTAACTAGGCTGCCCTAAGGCCAAAACACATGGGCCTAACTAGTACACACAAAATAGAATCATTTCTAGCCCAAAATAGACAACTTAATATTGGGCAGATTGCATGCATCATAAAATCAACCCAAAACAACTTAAATAAACACTATGGGCCCATATCCCTTACATATTAATTAGACCAAAACAAGCAATAAGGGATAAGACCACATCCAAGCAAAGTCCACTAGAATCCATTAGGAGGCACCAATGGATCCATATCACTCCCCTTTTTCTGTCTTTCAAGTTTCATGGCCATATCTACCATCTCCTCTAAGCTTTCATACCTATACATCTCTAAAGCATCAGCAATGTCTTTCTTGAGACCCCCAAGGAATCGTGACATGGTGATTTGCTCTTCTTCCTCAATCTTGGCTCTAGCCATGCAAATCTCCATTTCCTTGTAGTATTCTTCCACACTCCTTCCTCCTTGCACCATCCTTGCTAATTTATTGTGTAAATCCCTAAAGTAGTGAGTAGGGACAAACTTTTGGTGCATTAGCTCTTTCATGATCTCCCATGGTGGTACAGGTCGCAATCCCTTTCTTCTTCTTTTTAATAGCAATTGTTCCCACCAAAACATGGTATAACCTTTGAATTCAACAGCAGCAAGATGGGATTTCTTTTATTGAGAATAGTTATGGCATTCAAAGATTTGTTCTACCTTTCTCTCCCATTCAAGGAATTCTTCAGCATTGTTGTTGCCTTTGAATTCTGGAATCCTCATCTTAATTGATCCCAAGTCTCCATCAAGTTTGTTAAAATTAGTACCTTCAGTATCTTCATCATCATGGGGTTGAAATCTAGCTTGAGGACGAGCTCTTGTTATGTTAGAGTTTTGTGAAGCTCTTATCTCTTGCAATTCTTCCCTCATGTCCTGGAAAAGATTGTTAAAGGTTCTAAACTGACCTTGAATTGCTTCCATGAATACTTTCATTTGAGGATCATGAATTGGACTTTCATCTCCAGATTTGCCTGAACTCATGGTTAGTATTCAAAGAGGAAAACACAAAAGAATTTGGTAAATCACTCCCTCACGTGTTTACACTCTTTAATCACTCCTTGCAATTCTTCCAATTGAACTTCAGAATCTTAGTTCAACTAATCAACTCAAAAGCACGTTTAGAATCAAGGAATAAAACTTAACAATGAAAAGCAAGCACAAATTCTAGAAAGAAGACTCAAAACGATATGGACAGTAGCACAAGAACATAAACAATGCACTACTTTAATGATCAATTAGAGTGTAGTAAACAAGCAAACACACCCTAACAATGTAATAGAAGCAATAGAAAGCTCACACAAAAACATAAAAACTAGAATTTAAATGACAATATTAGGATATAATGTATGAATTTAGTTTACTACAAAGCAAACCAAATATGGACCTAATTAATTCTACCCAAAACAAAGCAAGCAATCAAAGAAAAAACAAAAGAAAACAATGGACAGAATCGAGCACGGGCGTGCTAGATAGAGCACGGGCGTGCGTAAATAGGCCTAGTCCAACAAGTGGAAGTTAGAAACATGCACGGGTATGCTTGAGGTGTAGCACGAGCGTGCTGCCTTGTGTCCCTTTTAATGCAACCCAATTTAAGTAGGATTCTTAGATTTGACAAGGATTGTAGTAGATTTTGCTCAATCTCAAAGGATATGGTCAACTAATTTTTGTTATCTTGTCCACAAGTAGTTAAGATTGGATTTTTATCACAAGATTATAGTGGATAAACTAAATCCCACAAAATATGGTCAAATCCCTTAGGATTAGGAACAATCCCACAAAATATGGTCAAATCTTCTAAGGATTAGGAATAATCCCACAAAATATGGCAAAATCCCACAAAATAAGGTAAAATCCCTTTGAATTAGGATCAAATCCCTTGGATTCAGGAACAAAATCAAGATCCACACAAGCAAATTTCAATGGTGGACGAAAATTTTTCTATACTCTTTTTTTTTTTTTTTTTTTAGTCAACAAGATCTAAGATCTAAACTTCCAGACTTGAACAAGAACGAAATTTATGAAATTTAATTGAAACGAAACGAATTGAACTAATCAAACAAGAAAACAAACACAAAGAAACAAGATGAACAAGAAAACAAACACAAGAACAAGATAAATAAGAAAACAGATAAACACAAACCCTAGAGCTAAGATAAATAAGAATTTACCTTAATCTTTGGCTCTGATACCAAACTGACGCGGAACCCTATGGAAATAAATTCCATGAACTCTATGACAAGTTTTGGAAGAGATCAAAGATCTAGAATAAACTCCCCTCTATGGCACCCAAAGCTTAAAAAAGCAAGAACACCAATAATAAAGTAAAAGAATAAGATAAACGCCACAAAGAATTGATAAGTTTACCTTGATTCTTGATGCAATTAGAAGAATGCAATCTCACACTCTCTCTAAAAACATGAACACGCCAAAGGCATGGAAGAAGAAAATCCCTCTTTGTATTAATTGATTGAATAATTGTTCTATAATTACAAAATAACAAGCTATTTATACTAATCTAAGAGGTCCAGATCCTTAGAGGATTTAGAGTTAGCTAAGGAGTAGGATTAGCAAATCTAAACCAACTAAGGAGTTGACTAACAAAATCATAACAACTTAAGGATTTGGAGATCTAATCCAAATCCACTAAAGATTGACTAAATCTAATCAAAATAAGGCTAATTATTCAAGGGTGGCCGAAATATTGGAGGCCCAACCCATTAACAAAGCAAAAACTCAAAATAAGCTAACTAACTTAATGAGAGGCAGAGGGAAGCACGGCCTGGGTGTGCTATTTGGCACTGGGGTGCTTCAATGTAGGAGTTCCCTCATGAGAGGCAGAGGGAAGCCCGGCCTGGGTGTGCTATTTGGCACGGGGGTGCTTCAAGGTAGTTGTTTTCCTCAGCAAGTCAGACGAGGGCACGGCCTGGGGTGTGCCATCTAGCACGGGCGTGCTAACCAATTCATGTTCCCACTCAACATGTGCTTCTATTAATGTGAGAAACTTAGGTGTTCCTTCAAGTTCTTCACAGCACTTGTTGAAAGCAAGGTCATGGAGCTCTTGTGTAACTTGTTCTTGAATGTGTAAGGACATGGTTGCTCCATACTTCTTTGCACGGCTCCTTGTAATTGGTCCACTAGGAAGTGCTAATGGATTGCCATTGTTGTGGTCCTTGTTCCCTTGAGTTCCATAGGTGGTTGGTGGTAGTGGATCCGTATCACAGCGGATTCCGGCTGACCGACACCGGCTCGCCATCGAAGGTCGGAATATCCGGGATCGCCCCCAAGGTTTCCATCTCTGGAGTATAGGCGGAAGCAGGGATTTCAGGAAGTTGAGACATTTTGGTTGGTTGAAAGTTCAGAGAATTTGCAGATAGCTTAGGGTTTGTGAGAAGTGAAAATGAATTGGTTAAGAAGAAACTTACTTATAAGTAAGCGATGGGCCCAAGCCCATCTTTCTAAGCCCAAAAGAGGTATGGGCCCATCAACCTTTCTCAAGCCCAAAAGGCCCGTATGGCCCATCTAAAGCCCATTTTGGCCCGCTTAAGCAAGTTGACGGCGGTATGCGGCTCGTACACTTCAGCAATTTTGTCTACTCATCATACAGGGGGCAGGAGCATCAAATTGCCCAGATTATCCTCAGGTAAATTTTCTTTCAAACACTGCATCAGGAAGGGTATACCTGAAAATTCAGACTCAAAATTTTTCATGCCTAAATTTTTGCTAAATTTTTGCAAAATTATTAAACCAAATTTTGACAATAAATATTGAAAAGTATGCCTAAAAAGTTAATATTTTTTGTCCTAGGTCGAAATTCCGGACTGGGGGCAAAAGATTATAAAGTATAATCTTTTGCCCTGATGCAAATCTTTGAATTTATATTAATGCATAGGGGCAAGTGATGTCCCAACATTTGTCTAACGAAAGGCAAGGTCTGTTTGTACACAGATATTGCTCTTTTTCTTGTGAATAATTTTTCAAGCCAACCGATGATGGTTTTTCGAAGCCGATAGGTCCTACTAAGCAGTGATGGTGTATTGCGAAGTTGTTCTGATCATTTTTCTCGATTAGTGATGGTGTATTGCGAAGCTGATCGAGTCAACTCTCTTACTGATTGGTGATGGTGTATTGCGAAGCTGATCAGAACAATTTCTTCCCCGGTCAATGATGGTGTATTGCGAAGTTGACCAGGGCCCCCAACATCTTACGAGCCGATCAAACCGAGCTTCAGAGGTGTCTTCATATCTTCATCAAACCAAATTTTGGATGTCTTTGCTGATCCGACTGGAGCCGACAAAAGCCGATCAAACCGAGCTGAGAAGGTGGCCAGATGATCAAGTTAACCCAAAACCTTTCGAGCCGATCAAACCGAGCCTCGAATGGTATCTTCATCAAATCAAATTTTGGAAGTCATTACTGATCCGACTGGAGCGGACAAAAGCCGATCAAACCGAGCTGAGGAGGTGGCTAGATGATCAAATCAACCCAACATCTTTCGAGCCGATCAAACCGAGCTTCGAGGATGATTGCTAGACTGAAGGTGCATCAATGGACCACTTTAACATTAATCGTTTATACAATTAATGATAAAGTGGGGGGGCAAACTGTTGACGCGTGTTTTTATGCCCCCGCCTAACCCGATGAGGATATAAGGATGCAGAATAGGGAATCAGGGTCAACCAGAAGCGTTTTTAACCAAAAATTGATTTAAACCGGTTTAAGGAGTCTGACCTGCGTTAGGGTTGCGTCACGCAGCTATAAGTTGCGTGACAGCACTCATAGTTGCGTCACGCAACTCTGACCAGGATGACATCATTTGGACAGGCCCGTGTAACGGTCTGCACTGTTTGTATGGATACGCGGCAACTGTACGAAAAGTAAGCTGCGTCACGCAGCTCGCGGGTCCATCACGCAGCTGTTAGTTGCGTGACGCAGCTCTGTTCTGTTGCCCTACCCATATAAATACAACTTTTGTGTTTTAAACGGGACTTTTTCTCTAGACTTTTGCATTTTGGACTTAGAGAAATCTTAAGAGCGTAATGCGGCTAGGGTTTTCCCCAAGAACACCAGTGAGTTACCTTGAGGAAGATCAAGCTATTAGAGATAATAAATTAAAAACACACAACAAAAAAAAGTCATAAAAAAGAGAAAAGAGAGAAAAGGAAAGAAAAGAAAGTTTTTATTGTTAAAACTTGATACTAAACACTTCTGGAATCGTGAAGTTCTATTCTTGAATCATCTAAACTGCATGCAATCCTCGAATCTGAGGGTTAGGTAACCATCTAAACCTTCCTCTTCATTTTTAGTTGTTTATTTGTGAAATATCTTGTTTTATTAGCATTTGATTAGTTTGGTTTTGATTAAGTAACATTCTGCCTGTTATTGAGTGTTTCTGAGTTATATTAAACATCTATTAATAAAAAGAACACGTAAAAAGAGTAGTTTGAAAGGTAGTTACGAACCAGAGCAGCTGCGTCACGCAGCTACTACCTGCGTGACGCAACTGTTCATGTCCAAAAGGAGCTGACTTTGCCTGGACCACCTGAGTGACGGAACTATTCGTGGGCATAACTTTTTATTTTGTTTTTATGTTTTTATTTAATGTTATATTTTAAATAAATAATCAATGAATCTGTAAATTTTGATAAGGTCACGAACAGATGCATCACGCAACTAGGAGTTCCGTCACGCAACTGTTCTTCATAGAACAGCTGTGTGACGCAACTGTTCTAGGGTTCCAGAATATTATTTTATTTTATTTTAATTTCATGTCATTAAATAAATGTTTATTTTTAATTCAAGAAATGACCAATAATGGGCAGATTGTGTTCTAATCAAATCAAAAAAGTTAATTTACTATGATTTTGAGATTTTAGGATTTATTATTTATATTGTTTAAGTTGTATTTTAAACCCGGTTTGTGGCCCGCCTTTAACCATAAGGCAAGAGCGGGTCTTTTAACTATTTTTGCTATGGGTGGATGATGGATGTGATTATGAATGGTTATGAATGCAATGAATGAATCTATTTGGGGACGATTAATTAATTTTCCACATAGGAACTCGGTTCGATTTATTCAGGTTGGGTTTAATTAAATAAATTGGCTTTTCTAAAATAAAAATAAATTAGAAATTGTAGGTAAAAAGAGGCCGGTTTTTCCGGGCGTCGGCTTCCAACGGGCCGACGTACCCAATTTCCTTACCTAGAACCGCACACGGTGCGCGTGACCAGTTTTTCAAATAATTGGCCTTAAATAAAATTGGGTTTAAATGGAGTCATTTTTGATAAAATAAAATTGGAAACGGTCCCATTGCCGAAATAATGGGTGGCGACTCAAAATGATTTATAAGACCGATTTATCGGCATCGCATCCCCGAAAGGTTTTATCATCACTTTTTCAATAAAAATCACCAATTCAAATAACTTAAAAAAAGAAGTTTTCCGAGGTCCCTTTCGGGGGTTTTTGGGGATCTCAATTTGGGGCGAAAACAGTCACGCATCTACTAGATCCGTTACGGATCTACTGGCTGTGTGACGTAGCTGCTCTAGTCCGAGCCCTGTTCTAAATTATTTGTTTAGAGCGTTTTTTATTTAAATATATTTTAAGACAACCTCGAATGACCAAAAACGAACAGAACGCAGTTTAACTAAGATTAAACTACTAAAAAAATAATAAAATAAATGATCAATGAATAAAAGTATCAAAAAGTGTAAAGGAATTACCTAATCCTCAGACTGAGGATTGTAAACGGCTTAAATGCCTTAATGAACGATGGTTAAAGCGATCCAGAAGCTTCGTCAACAAGGATTTAAATGCTCACTTTTTTTCTCTCTTGATTTTCTCTTTTTTTTTTTTTTTTTTTTTTGATTTTTGTTTTCACCCTATTTGATGTCTAATGGCTGTTTTTCTTCAAAGGAACTCAAAGGAGTCTCTGGAGAAAAACCTAGCCAAAAGTGTGTTTTTTAGACGCCCTAAAAACCTTTTTTTCTTTTTTTCTTTTTTTTTCGCCATTGAGAACAAGATGAATTTATAGAAGTAGGGCAACAGAGCATAGCTGCGTCACGCAACTCTCGGCTGCGTGACGGACCCGATAGCTGCGTGACGCAGCTGTCTTTCTAGACTACAGCCACGTGTGGCATACAAATCGGAGCTGCGTGACGTAGCTGACGGTGCCATCACGCACCTGATAGCTGCGTGACGCAGCTCTGACGCAACCAGACACTCAAAATCAATTTAATTTAAATCCTTGGATAAAAAAATGACAAATAGCATTAACCTTTCATTTTGCATCCTCGTTTCCTCATCGGATCAGGTGGGGGCCTAAAGGCACGCGTCAACAATTTGCCCCCCCACTTTATCATTGGTTGTATAAACAATTAATGTTAAAGTGGTCTACTGATGCGCCTTCAATCTTGGGTTGAATGAAGATCTTCATCATCTCCAAAGCTCAGTCTGATTAGCTTTGAAGTCACCTCCGAAGCTCGATTTGATTGGCTCGAAGGATTTTGTTATGTCGCCTTGAAGGCTCCAGTCGGACTACATCAGCATTCTGAGCATCAGCGGTCATCTGGTCACGTCCGAGGTTCTTTTGAGATCATCTTGATCATCTGGTCACGAACAAAGCTTAGTCTAATCGGCTTTGTTGGCTCCAGTCAGATTTGTGATCATCTTCAAAGCTCGGTCTGATTGGCTTTGAAGTCACCTCCGAAGCTCGGTCTAATTGGCTCGAAGGATTTTGTTGTGTCACCTTGAAGGCTCCAGTCGGACTACATCAGCGTTCTGAGCATCAGCGGTCATCTAGTCACGTCCAAGGTTCTTTTGAGATCATCTTGATCATCTGGTCACGAACAAAGCTCAGTCTAATTGGCTTTGTTGGCTCTAGTCGGATCTGTAATCATCTTCAAAGCTCAGTCTGATTGGCTTTGAAGTCACCTCCAAAGCTCGGTCTAATTGGCTCGAAGGATTTTGTTGTGCACCTTGAAGGCTTCAGTCGGACTACATCAGCGTTTTGAGCATCAGCGGTCATCTGGTCACGTCCAAGGTTCTGTTGAGATCATCTTGATCATCTGGTCACGAACAAAGCTTAGTCTAATCGGCTTTGTTGGCTCCAGTCGAATCTGTGATCATCTTCAAAGCTCGGTCTGATTGGCTTTGAAGTCACCTCCGAAGCTCGGTCTAATTGGCTCGAAGGATTTTGTTTTGATTGCCCTGATCAACTTCGTAATCCACCATCATTAATCAGGAAAAGGATTGACTCGATCCGCTTCGTAATGCATCATCACGAATCGAGAAAAGATCTAAACAGCAAAGCTCAATTTAATCGGCTTTGTTGTTCACCTCCTCAGCTCAATTTAATCGGCTATAGAGGGTTTGGTATGGAGATTGTCTTGATCAGCTTCGCAATGCACCATCACTAATCAAGAAAATGATTCAAACAGCTTCGTGATACACCATCACTGCTTGGTGGGATTAAACGGCTTTGAGAAATCATCACCGGTTGACCTGAAAATATTTTCAAGAGAAAAGAGCAATTTCTATGTACAAACAGATCTTGCCTTTATTAAATGTTGGAGCATCACATGCCCCCATGCATTAATAACCATAAACTTCGAAATTTGAAATTTTTTAATCAGGGCAAAAGATTTTATTTTTGCCCCCAGTCTGGAATTCCATTCCAAGACAAAAAATATTATCTTTTAAGCAAACCTTGAAAATTTTCATTATCTTAACCATTGCAGAAAAATTTTGAAATTTTAGCAAAAATTTTGCTAAATTTTTCTAGTCCCCAAATTTTTAGGTATACTTTTCCTGATGCGGTGTTGAAAGAAAAACTTACCTGAGGGTATTTGATGATTTTGATGATTTTGCCCCTTGTGTGGCGAGTAGATGGAATTATTGAAGTATACGAGTCGCGCACAGACTCCAAATTGCCTAAATAAGCTGACTTGGGCTTTGATGGGTTCTTGATGGGCTTGGGCCGACCCTTGCTATTCCTTCTGATCTCAGGCAGGCTCCGCCACAGCTATAGCTGAATCCTGGAGGATTCTTCATGAGTGCCTTTCTTCACTTGCAGGTGCCCTTCTCCCCTTGTTATTTCATAGGAGTTAGAGATTGGCAGGCTACAGAGACATCAGGCTCGTCAGGCCGCTGCAGTTGCTTTTCAATTTCCTGTATTTCGGAGGGCTATGAACTCCCAATCATTGTATCCTCCTTTTTTTTTTTTTCTTTTTCCTTTCAATGAATAACTGCAACAGTTCCCTCTTCTTATTGATTCTTGTTTGCTACACTTAAAGACACCAAAAGATAACAATAAATCTTTTCTTTCAAAATTATTTGCTGGATTAGCACCTGGGCCTCCTGCCCTTGGATTAAAAAATGAAAGCACAATAAAGTGGGCTATTTAACCGAGGACAGACACTTACATTTTTGAAAAAGATGTGGTGACCATATCACCTGCAACATTCAGAAAGAGATAAAATATGCAACTCCCTCATGTGTGCATTAACCTATTTAAGTGCTAGGGATTTTATCCATGGTTTTTCTTTATCGATCCTTCCAAGGAAACCACTGAGAAAATAGCATTTGACCTCCTGATCGCCGTCTAAAAGAATCCAACACTCAGGCAGGATTAATAGCCAAAACATCTTCAAAACTAATGAGCAAATGCTAACCAACTAAGCAGAGAGGAAGGTCTTGTAATCAACAATCATACCCCAGAAACAAAAGGGAAGAAAAATCTGAGAATCAAGCTCTTTATTGATCTTACTTCTTTCAACATCATATAGAAGTAAAGAGAAACTACTTTAATACAATAGTCTTTCATTCTAACTACTCATTCGCCTATTCTCCTTCTAGTCAGGTTGATGGCATTGAGCAACCAGTCGCAAGTATGTCACAAATGCATGGCATAGATTTCGCATTTAAACTAAGCACCATGCGTTAATCTCAAAAATTTTCTCTTCTTTTTTTTCTTTTTCTCTTTTTTTATTTTTATTTATTTTTTTTAAACTCTAACTTTTGCCTAGGCCGCCCTTTACGGGTTTTCAACCTAACGAGTTCATTTCTTACCTAGGTCGCCCTTTCGGGTTTTCAACCTAGCCTCCCCCTTTTTTTTTTTTGGTAATTATCGAAATCATCATCTCAGACGTAGAACCTTTTCATCTAGTCTTGATTAACGATCCGATTAAAAGGCTTCCCTTCCATAGTGACCAATTCAGCGGCACCCTTGGCCAATAGCTTTTGGATTCTTAATGGTCCATGCCAGTTGGGTCTGAATTTCCCTCCAGGATGACTCTGGGACTCGTGGTCTAACAGTCTGACCAACACTAAATCTCCATTTTTCAAAGCCCTTGGATGTACCCGCTTATTATAGAAACGAGCAATCCTTCTCTTTCTCATCTGATCCTGGAATCTGGCATTCAATCTTCTACCATCTAAAAATGCCAGATCTTCATATCTTTTCTTGACCCACTGTTCTTCGGTCAGGCGCATCATTGCGATTCTGAGTAAGGGAATTAGGTACGCTGGCCCGTTGGAAGCCTACGCCCCGAAAAATCAGCCTCTTTTAACCTACGATTTCTAATTTGTTTTAATTAGAAAAGCCAAATTATTTATTTATTTGAACCCAACCCAAATGAATCGGACCGAGTTCTTATATGGAAAATTAATTAATCGTCCCAATCAAATTCAATCATCGCATCCATAATCATCCAAATCATCCAAACCAAAGTAATTAAATCAAATAAATAAAAGACCCGCTCTTGCCTTATGTTTCAAGGCGGGCTACAAACCGAACCTAAAAATACATTCTACCCGATTCAAAATTTAAACCCAAAAACCAAAAACCCAAAATCATGCATAATTACATTTTAATATTCTAAACTTAATTAAATTGCAATCTGTTCATAATTGGTCATTTTCGGATTTATTGGAAAAATTAAACTTTATTTTGTACAAAATTTATTATTTTTTTGAAAGGACAAAAATTGTTTCTGGAACCCTAGAATAGTCGCGTCACGCAGCTGTTCTTTGGAAGGACAGTTGCATGACGGATCCGATAGCTGCGTGACGCAACTGTTCATAATTCGGAAAACAGATCACTGGGCATGCAAAACAACATTTTTGGACATGAACAGTTTCGTCACGCATCTGCCAGATCCGTTACGGATCCGGTAGTTGCGTGACGCAACTGTTCTGGGTAAAGAAACAACATTTTGGACATGAACAGCTCCATCACGCATCTGCCAGATCCGTTACGGATCTACTGGCTGCGTGACACAGCTGCTCTAGTCCGAGCCCTGTTCTAAATTATTTGTTTAGAGCGTTTTTTATTTAAATATATTTTAAGACAACCTCGAATGACCAAAAACGAACAGAACGCAGTTTAACTAAGATTAAACTACTAAAACAATAATAAAATAAATAATCAATGAATAAAAGTATCAAAAAGTGTAAAGGAATTACCTAATCCTCAGATTGAGGATTGTAAATGGCTTAAATGCCTTAACGAACGATGGTTAAAGTAATCCAGAAGCTTTGTCAACAAGGATTTAAATGCTCACTTTTTTTCTCTTGATTTTCTCTTTTTTTTTTTTTTTTGATTTTTGTTTTCACCCTAATTAATGTCTAATGGTTGTTTTTCTTCAAAGGAACTCAAAGGAGTCTCTAGAGAAAAACCTAGCCGAAAGTGTGTTTTTTAGACGCCCTAAAAACCTTTTTTTCTTTTTTTTTTCGCCACTGAGAACAAGATGAATTTATAGAAGTAGGGCAACAGAGCATAGCTGCGTCACGCAACTCTCGGCTGCGTGACAGACCCGATAGCTGCGTGACGCAGCTGTCTTTCTAGACCACAGCCACGTGTGGCATACAAATCAGAGTTGCGTGACGCAGCTGACGGTGCCGTCACGCACCTAATAGCTGCGTAACGCAGCTCTGACACAACCAGACACTCAAAATCAATTTAATTTAAATCCTTGGATTAAAAGACTTCTAGATAGCATTAACCTTTCATTTTGCATCCTCGTTTCCTCATCGGATCAGGTGGGGGCCTAAAGGCACGCGTGAACAAAACTCTCTGAATGAATGTGACAAAACAATAGCAAATAGATTCAGGTTTTCCTTATGGGGAAGTAACTAGGGCTTTTCAACTACATGCATGGGCTTTGGTCCATTAGGCTTACAAGGTCTAGGTTCCGCAAACAGGATTCGGGCTTTCATGTGGGCCTACTCCTTTTGACACACCTTTTAAGGTACTAGGCTTACGGTTGGTAAAATTGCTAATTTTCAGGTGGATGTGCCTAAAACGCAAGGTTTAGGCTGGATCCACCTCCAAAGTTAACAATAATACCGAGGGATAATTTCAGGTAGAAAGTGGTGAGAAGAAAGTAATGCAGTATGGATGCAAGAACTTAGAAAAATAAAGGAAAGCAAATAAACAAACAAGGACGATTAAAGAATTTTCCTACGGCTTTCTAACCAATTTTATTTCCAATTTTAGGAAATATAGGTTTTTAGAGTTAATTCCTAATTACATCCGACTAATTAAAAATAACCGAGGATTAGCAGGTGTAGTCCCCAGTGAAGTCGCCAATTTGTTTTCCTTACCTCGCCCCCCCCCCCCCCCGGTGGACTGGAAAACATCCCTTTTTAATTCATTTTATTGTTGAAAGTAATTTTATTATGAAAAGTGGTGATAAAACGTTTTTATTGGATACGATGCCGATAAATCGATCTTATAAATAATTTTTGAGTCGCCACCCATTATTTCGGCAATGGGTCCATTTTCAATTTTATTTTATAAAATAGTGACTCCATTTTAAACCCAATTTTATTTAAGGCCAAATTATTAAAAGACTAGTCAGGCGCACCAATGCGATTCTGGGTAAGGAAATTGGGTACGCCGGCCTGTTGGAAGCCGACGCCGGGAAAAACCGGCCTCTTTTAACCTACGATCTGTAATTTATTTTAGTTAGAAAAGCTAAATTATTTATTTAATTAAACCCAACCCAAATGAATCGGACCGAGTTCTTATATGGAAAATTATTTAATCGTCCCAATCAAGTCCAATTACCACATTTATAATCATTCAAAGCAATTAAATTAAATAAATAAAAGGCTCGCTCTTGCCTTATGGTTCAAGGCGGGCAACAAACCGAACCTAAACTACATTCTACCCGATTCAAAATTAAACCCAAAAACCAAAAACCAAAAATCATGCATAATCATTATTTAGCACCTAAATCATATTTTATTTTTTTAATTTAATCCTAAACATGCAAATTGCTAATAAATCCATAAATTTAATTTCATTTTTCATTAAACCTAAAATTGAAAAATTCATATATGCAAAATTTTATTTTAGTACTCTAAACTTAATTAAATTGCAATCTATTCATAATTGGACACCTTCGGATTTATTAGAGAAATTAAACTTTAATTTGTGCAAAATTTATTATTTTTTAAAGGAAATAAAAATTATTTCTGGAATCTTAGAACAGTTGCGTCACAGATCTTCTAGATCCGTGACGGATCTAGTAGTTCCGTGACGGATCTAGTAGTTCCGTGACGGAACTATCCCTGGAACTCCAGATCCATTAGAAACTTATTTTAGATCCACAGTCTGGAAAATAGAACACTGGGTATAGAAATGAAATTTTGAATATGAACAGTTCCATCATGCATCTTCCAGATCCGTTACGGATCCGATAGTTGCGTGACGCAACTGTTTACTGGGTACACAAATAAAATTTTTGTATATGAACAGTTCCGTCACGCATCTTCCAGATCCGTTACGGATCCACTGGTTACGTGACGCAACTACTCTGATCCAAGCTTATTTTTTTAAATGGTTCGTTTAGATCATTTTTTATCCAAATATGTTTTAAGACAACCTCAAATGTCCAAAGATAAACAGAATACAGTCTAAAGAAGTTTAAACTACTAAAACCACAAAAATAAATAAAAATACAAAGAAAAGTTAAAGGAGTTACCTAATCCTCAGATTGAGGATTGTAAAAGGCTTAAATGCCTTAACAGATGATGGTTAAGACCTCCCAGAAGCTTTGTCACCAAGGATTCAAATACTTATATTTTTTTCTCTCTTGATTTTTCTTTTTTATGATTTTGTTTTTATCTAGATTAATATCTAATGGCAATTTTTCTTCAAATGAACTCAAAAGGGTCTCTGGAGAAAAATGTAGCCAAAAGTGTGTTTTTCAAACACCCTAAAAACCAACCCCTTCAATTGAGAGAAAAAGATGAATTTATAGAAGTGGGCAGCAGAGGATAGCTGCGTCACGCAGCTTATAGCTACGTGACGGATCTGATGGTCGCGTGACACAGCTTCTTTTCTGGACCATAGCCACGTGTCGCATGTCGCTCAGACAGAATAAAAAATCGTTATGTCGTCATTTTTGGTGACGTCATAAAAATCCAAGCTGCATGACGCAACTGACAGTGCCGTCACGCACCTTCTAGCTGCGTGACGCAACTCTGATGCAACCAGAAACTTAAAATCGGTTTAATTTAAATCCTTGGATTAAAAGACTTCTAGATAGCATTAACTTTTCATTCTGTATCCTCGTATCCTCATCGGATCAGCGGGGGCATAAAGACACGCGCCAACAATCTTACTGTTCAGAGAGTATCTTCCGGAAATGGGTCTTTTATTCTCAGAACATGTCAATGACCATTTGTCTCAACCCTATTGTAGGACTAGTAGCCATGCCTATTCTCTGAAGGAAGCAAACAAAAAAGGGGTCTGTGCTTGCTTAGGTCAGTTTCAAAGCATACAATGATGTTTAGGTTGGTGTTTATGGAATTTTGGAAATTTGAGGTGTTTAAGTCTGGTTTAAGGCTTTTGGTGATTTAGTTTTGTCTAGTTCAAATTTGAGGATCTGGGTGTACTCAAGTCAGATTTGAGGTTTTAGGAATTTGGTGGTGCTCATTACAGGTGTGCTTGGGTCAGGTTTGAGGCTTTTGGATTAGGGCATTGGCCCCAGTTTGAGTTCTCAAAGTGCTTAGGTCCAGTTTAAAGTTTTTGAGGGTGCTTAGGTCAGATTTAGGGCTTTTGGGATTCAAAGATGCTTAGTTGGGTATTTTGGTGATGGCAATGCCCAGATTGGTGATAGAGGTGTAGGTCGGGATTGTCGCTAGTTTTGGTACTTAGGTCGGGTTTAAGGCTTTTTGGTAGCTCAAGTCGATGTTTGAGGCTATAAAGGTATTTTGGGGTGCTTAGCTCCGGTTTAAGGCTCTTTAGTAGCTCAGTTCAGTTTTGAGACTTTGGGTATTTGGAAGGCCATGATTAGATCACTACTTGAGGCCTTGATCGGGGCATTGCCCCCAGTTTGGGTGCTTAGGTCAGATTTAAGGCTTTTTGTAACACTTCCTTCTCACTCCCGTGGGACCAGGTAGGAGATGCCACATTATTGTGCCAGAGACACAACCATACTTACTATATTATAATCTGCCCAGTTATTTAGTCATAACTATGAAACTGTTTGGTTTAAAAGTCATTTAAAAAGTGGAAGACCCATTAACAAACTTATAAAACAAATTAGGAAAAATCTACAACAAAACTGTAAAAGTTTTCCCCGAATAATAGGTTTATCAAAACTGTTGAAACATAATCATATTCTAGAACATTATATACACAAAATAACATCACCTCTATGTGAAGTCTTATATCCATTAATATTAAAAGAAAATCAAGATGCGTTCATAGTTTAAGTTTCTCAATGAAACCTCAAACAATTTACCAAAACACCAAATAATGAAACTTATTAAGACATTTAAGCCAAAATCAAAAAAAAATTTTGAACTAGCCATTTACATATCTTAAAAGTAAAATCTAAAACTCTCTCAATAATTCAGAAAGACTATTACATGTCATGATCGAGATAGACTCACCCTTAAGTCTATGGAACTGAAGATCATCCTCCTCTGATACTAGAACTTGGAATCAATCAACAACTTCAGGTCTTCAAACCTATGCAAAATAAAAATCTTCGCGCTGATTATAAAACTTAGTGGCACGTAACATATAGATATAATCACAAATACAAATCATATATGGTTCTATTAAATTCTTATCCAACCAGATTATTTAAGGTTCAGGGCACACCATTATCATAATCATAGATTCACAAGTCTCAATCTATGTAACAGACATATCCAATAAGTATCATAACAATAGATATCATTATAGTTCATATTATCTAAGTTCCTTACTCAACATATTTACTATCATAAAATCATGAGAAAATCATATTTCATTAAGTTCATATCAATCCTAAATATAATAGAATACTGACAATTCAGGTAGTCAAAGATCATATTTTCTTAAACATACCACCTTAGTAAGTTATCAGTGCAAATACCATAACAACATAAATACAGAACAGATTCCATAGTAGAATGAATTGAAGACATATTCTATATCAGAATGAATCCATAATATTTATCATATCATGATATTAACAGTCTCATTGCAGTATCAGAATGTCATCAAAACACATATAGTTTTTACAAAATATATTCATAACATACACTATAATTGTATAACACCAATTACATTACTTTAATTCTTTTATTTATGGGCTTTATTAGTAACTCAAAAGAAACAGAAGTAGAATAGGTATCAGAATTCAGAATCAGACAACAGAACAGATTAGGCAAAAGCCTACAGAACGGTGGCAAAAGCCTATAAAACGGTGGAGCGCGTCTGCATCCTGAGTGGAACACTCTGTGTCCAACATATGATCATAGCTCAAATCCAGTAATCAGTAGCATGCTTAGTATATCAATATCAACATATCCACATTCATACAACTATTCAACCAAGTACGTAATAAGGGCCTAGATGCTTAGTTATATGTTATACTCATATCACAATTCAATTACATATATGATCTCACAGGTTCAAAATATACCATTATAGGTATTCTTAGACGTACCTGATTGTGTCTTCAACCTAATTATACACAAAGGAACTCATTGGTCCCCATGTGTCTCAATACTCATAGCATATTCACCATATTAGCATTTCATATTCATAGTATCAAGAAATTATTTATTTATCATTATTCAATCATATAAGGAACAAGTACATAATCAATTCCCATACTTGCCTCATTTCGGCTCTATATTAGTCATGGTTCAACTCTTTAACACATAAGGTACGGAGAACTATTCTCATAAAAAGCATTATATCAAACAACTTAATCACTCCCAACCATTGACTAACAAGTATGATTAAGCATCAAATCAACTTCCACATTTAAGCAACTTAAGCTGATTCAGCGAATTCTAGATAAGTAGGCTAGAAACATCCAATTCTCAAACAAATCAAGTACTAGCATTATAGCATACTCAATTTTACATTTAGACATTCGATTGATACAATTTGATAAGTTTATCAATTCCAAATCCAAAACCCTAATAGACTTTTAACACTTGATCAATCACATATGTAGTTAATTAAACTTTATAACTAGGTGTTACATGTATTATTATCAACTTAAATGACCTAAGTGCCTTTTTGACTTATGTATAGGTTAAGCCTATATGTGTAATTAAGCTATGTCAATTCCAATCAAGCATTAGGCTTACCATTATTCAATTTAAACATCATTTAAGCATAATGATCCTTCAATTATTTATTTATGTCCAATTAGTCAGACCAAACTCCTTACTTTACATTCATTGCTTAGGTAAGAAAGCCCAAAGTCATGAGAAGTAATACAGTCAAGAGTGGTGAAGGTAGAAGAGAAGGCCCGCACTACAAAAAAATAAGCAAATTACGACCAACAGAAATCGGTCACAATTTTGCGACTGATTTGCTACCTATTTACAAACAGTCGCAAATTATAGCGCTAAAAATTTCCGCAAGTTTGTATTTCAGTTTGCGACCGATATACGATGGATTTGCGACCGATCTACGAGTACGCTTTTTTCCATCGCAAAATTGCGTGCTTCAAAATGAGGAATAAAATCTGCAACCTATTTGCGACTGATTTGCGATCGATTATTTGCGATCGAAGAATATGGTCGCAAATCGGTCGCAATTTTATTGCGAAGTAAAACGACGTCGCAGAGTTAAAAATTGCGACTGATTTTAATGAAATTTGCGGCCGCAGGGCTTTAAACGCCAGACGCCCTCCTTCTTCTTTTTTCTTCTTTCTTCTCCTTCTCCTCTCCTCTCCTCCGTTCGCAGCGCCGCTCCAGCCCCTCCTTACGCTGCCACCTCCGCTCCATTGCAGGTCCGGCCACTCCTCAACGCCGTTCGCGGTATTTGGACATTAGTTGAGGTAAGTTTTGCGATTTATTTTTTTTCGAATTTTTATTTTTATTTTTTTGCGTTTGCGATTTTGGTATATTTGATAGGGTTATTTGAAATTAGGTGCATTCTATATTTTATTATTATTATTATTATTATTATTATTATTATTATTGTTATTGTTACTGTTATTATTATTATTATTATTATTATTATTATTATTATTATTATTATTATTATTATTATTGTTATTAAAATTGTTACTGTTATTATTATTATTATTATTATTATTATTATTATTATTATTATTATTATTATTATTATTATTATTATTATTATTATTAATATCATTATTGTTACTATATTTAGTACATATGCATTGATTCTAGTTTACCCTTTTCTTTTCTAATGAATTGAAAAATAATAAAATAAATTAAATATGTTTTTGATTAAGTATGCACGTGACTAATAAATAAAATAAGTTTACAGTTGTAAAGTTTATTTCTATATCAATTTTAATAAGTTAACATGCGAATAATTAGAAAATATTTCACAAATTTTATGCAAAGATGCAAGCATTCGGTTAATTCAGTTTAAACCAAACTAAATTAGTTAGTTTTACTAACCTCGACTCAGTCTATTCTTATATTTCATTTCTTTTGTGCAGTAATTAATGTGATTTTTTGAGCAACACTTGTTTATAATTAATAATTTAAATGAAAATTTTAATACACTCTTATTTATTTGAGAAATTGTATATAACTTTTTTAAATTTGTATTTAAAAAGAAGTTATTTTAATGCATTAAGTAAATTATAAGTGAAGATTATAAATTTAAATTATTTAATACCCAAGTGCCTTATAAGATTGACCATTTATCAAGATTAAGAATTGTATTAAATTCATAAATTAAAGTGATAATAAAAGCCCACAAGGGAATTAAAAAAATAAATTCCAAATGGCTGTGATTGTAAAGAGTAGGTGTGAGAATGTTAGATGTGCTTAGTGCTTTACCATTTTTAGGTACAAATAAAAAAGAAAATGAAAAAGTGATGTGCTTCATAAATGGGCTAGAGTGAAATAGAACATTGTTTGAAAACACAGTTACAGATATCTATCAGAAGGGGAAAAAAGCAAAAAACCCAATAGTACATTTTTCTTTTGACGTATCATGTATAGATGCTTAAAGGACGTTGGAATATATTTTGTACTAACATTCTATGTTAGTGTTTTTTTTTTTTTTTTTTTTTTTGATTATGAGGAATGGAGGGGATATTTGAAAAAAATTTAATAATTAGGAAGCAAGTTTCATGTCATGTTAAGTGCAAAACAAATTAGTTAGTTTTTTAATAGTGTTAAGTATTAAAAATGATAGTTAATTTTTAATAGTTAATTATAAAAAAATTAAAAGAGTAATGATAGTTAATTTATTTAGTTTAAATCATTAATTTTAAACCTAATTTAAATTATTTTGTCAATTTAAAATATCATTACATTTTAAGTATGTCATAAGTAAAAAATTAAAAAAAACATTACGAGTAGAATAACGAGTACAAATATGTATAACACATATTAAAAAAAAAAAAAACTAGTCCATTTTGTTATTATTCTTAAATATTAAGCAAACAAAAAACTAGTAAAAATATGTATTTTTTTTATATTATTGTCGTTATTATTCTTAAATATGTTTTTTTTTTTTTTAATGAATGATGCGCTTGGATTGGAGGCCTAGTAGTGGCCATTTTGCCTTTGGAGAATGTTGGTAAGACATAGAAGTGTTTATTGAAGTGTCTTTGTATTTGAGATTTGATTGTATTGTGCCGAAATGCTGCCGGATTTTTTTCCAAAAAATTCAATATGTGGAATAGTGCACTTACCTTTATTATAGTAGGTTTATATATATATATATAACCTTTGTATTGAATAAATGAACTTAGTGAGTTTACATTTATATATAGTTACCCTTATTATAAAAATAACCTAAGTAAGTTAGAAGTGTAAATTGAACATTACATTGTGGCATGTTTTAAGAATGGTTTAGACTAATGCAATTACATATAATTTACCCTTTATAAACACAGTGTTAATTAGGTAAAAAAAGTTCAAACTAATCGAGATTGGATGTACTGGAGGTTCGAAGTCAATGGGATATTAAGACAAGAGTTCTTGCAAGGATTGGAGGCGTTTATACAGTTTGCAGTTGGTAATCCCAGTTGTATGAATGGTAATAAGTTGAGGTGTCCATGTAATCACAAGAAGTGTCGAAATAGAGCCTTCTTAGACATCGATACAGTCAAACTTCATTTATGCAAAAATGGGTTCGTGGAAAATTATTACGAATGGATACATCATGGTGAACCTCGAGTTTCCAATGGGTTAGACCACTATATTCCGGTAAGTTTAGAAGGTTAGCCTTATCAATTTTGATATGATAATCAATGCAATGATATAGTAATCGATGCGAGTAGAGTAGAATGTCATTGGGATAATATGGAGGAATCACCAAACGTAGTAGCACAACAATTGTTTGACATGCTAAGTGCAGCTAACAGTGAACTGTGGCCTGGATACAAGAATCATTCAGTTCTATCTGTTGTGGCACGATTACTAAACATGAAAGCGGAGCACTATTTTTCAGAAAGGTGTTATGATGATTTTGTTCAGTTAGCAAAGGAAATGTTGTCTAAAGGCCATTCAAAGGTTGATATTTTTTATCAGACAAAAAAATTAGTTTGGGGATTGGGATTACCCGTTGAAAAGATTGATTGTTGTCGTAATAATTGTATGATATACTGGGGCGTTGACTCGGAATTCAGAGACTACAAGTTTTGTAATCTTCCAAGATATCAACAGTGGGGTCAGGGGACTAGTAGAGTACAAAGAGAGAAGGCTTTCAAGAAGATGTATTATCTCCCTCTTATTCCTCTCCTTCAAAGGTTATATGCATCTAAGGCGACAGCTGAACACATGACATGGCATGCTTTGCATGAATATGAGGATGGTATAATGACTCATCCGTCAGACTCTGAAGCATGGAAACATGTTGATAACATTCATCCTGTGTTTGCTGCTGATATGAGAAACTTGAGATTGGGGCTTTGTACTGATGGGTTTCAGCCGTTTGGCCAATCAGGACAACAATATTCATTATGGCCTGTCATTGTCACACCATATAATCTACCATCGTCAATGTGTATGAAAGATGAATATATGTTTTTGTGTGTTATTGTTCCTGGTCTTACTAATCCGAAACACAAAATTGATGTGTTTCTGTAGCCTTTGATTGCTGAACTTAATTATTTATGGGAATATGGGGTTGAAACATTCGATATTTTGACCAATCAAAATTTCATAATGCGAGCTATTTTGCTTTGGACCATTTGTGATTTTCCAGCATTTGGAATGTTATATGGGTGGAGTACGGCAGGCAAATTGGCTTGTCCTCATTGCATGGAAAACACTAATGCATTTACACTAAAAAATGGAGGTAAACAATGTTGGTTTGATTGTCATCACAAATTCTTACCGAAATCTCACCCTTGGAGGAGAAATCGACAATGCTTTAAAAAGAACACGACTATTGTTGAACCCCCTCCACCTGTGAAGTCTGGACCTGAAATATTACAAGAAATTGAAGATCTGGGGCTTATGAAAGTTACAGAGTTAGGTGCAGATGAGGCAAATGCAAGAATTGGCAGGAATAGCGGGTGGAAAAAGTGAAGCGTCTTCTGGGATTTGCCATACTGGAGTTCACTTCTTATCCGTCATAACTTTGATGTGATGCACATAGAAAAAAAATGTGTTTGAAAATCTGTTCAACACTGTCATGAACATTAAAGGGAAAACCAAGGATAATGCAAAAGCGAGAGCAGACATGAAGGAAATTTATCGTCAACTAGAACTCGAGCAATCTGTACTTACTGGGAAGTTTCCAAAGGCATGTTATTGTTTAGATAAACCCCAAAGGCAATTATTGTACGAATGGGTACGATCATTAAGGTTTCCTTATGGATACTGTTCAAATATGGGTAGATGTGTGGACATGAGGAAGTACAGATTGTTTGTCATGACAAGCCATGACTGTCATGTTTTCATGCAAAGATTAATCCTTGTGGCATTCCGAGAATTATTACCAGGAAAAATTTGGGAAGCAATGACAGAATTGAGTCTCTTTTTCAAGGAATTGACGATGACTATTATCCGATGCGATGATATGAACCAATTAGCATGAGAAATCCCAGTAGTGATATGCAAATTGGAGTGAATTTTTCCACCCGGCTTCTTTGATTCTATGGAACATCTGCCGGTTCACTTGCCCTATGAATGTCGTGTAGCAGGATCTGTATAATATCGATGGATGTATCCATTTGAGAGGTGAATCACTAACATCCCATTCTAATCATTACATCATTTATTTGAACTCATACTTACATATTGGCATTGTACAATGGCAGACACCTGCAGAAAATTAAAAAGAATGTGCGCAATAAGGCAAAGGTCGAGGGTTCAATTTGTAATGCATATTTGGTGGAAGAAGCTTCCACCTTCTGTTCACACTACTTTGAACAACATGTTTTCACCAAGCATCGAAGAGTGCAACTTAACGATGACGGAGGAGATCAAATAGAATCTGAGTTTGAAGGAAATCTAACAATTTTCACCTATCCTGGGCGTACGATTGGTAAATCAAAATAAAGACAATTGACTGATGTAGAGATACGAGCGGCTCAAACCTATATTTTGCTGAATTGTGAAGAGATTACACCATTTGTACAGTAAGTATAAATATTGTAAACTGTCTAAACCCGGTGTGGGGCGTAGTTAAATCATACTTATGATAATTTGGTTCGTTCATAAACAGGAAATATATCAATCTTTTGCGGCTTCAAAATCCTAATTTGACTGATACTACAGTTGATGCAAAACTGGACTTCGAATGTGCAGAATAGTTCAAATATTATGTAGGTTACTTTCAATGTGCACAACATGGAATGTACATTTATTAAATTCACTCGTGTCATTACTATTTCCCATAGGCTCGAAGCTCGGGAATCAATATTGGTAATAGATTCATTATGGATCTAGCAAAGGGACCTCTACCGATTGCTAATGCCTACTCTGGCTACTTTGTAAATGGTTACAAGTTTCACACTGAGGGTTATGGAAGAAGTAGAAAGACAATGAACAACGGTGTTTGCATAAAGGGATCAAACTATAGTGATGTGTCAAACGATTTTTATGGGAAATTGGTTGAGGTTTTAGAGTTAGAATATCAAGGTCTACCAATGAAGTGCACAATCTTATTCAAATGTGAATGGTTTGATCCTACGCCAAACGTTGGCACAAAGGTTCATCCTAAGTATAATCTGGTAGATATTAATCAAAGAAGAAGATATACAAAGTATAAACCTTTTGTGTTGGCAATGCAAGCTGCACAGGTGTACTATGTCCCATATCCATCGTTTAAACGAGATCGTTGCGATTGGATGGCAGTGTGTAAAATCAAGGCTAGATTAGTTGTTCATGCACTTGACACCAAACAATCTGCTTCACTCGCAGTATCGGAGCCATTTCAAGAAGTTAGGGTTGATACGCAACCGATGCAAGTTGTTGAAGATTTAACGGATAGATTGGATGATGAAAGCCGATCTTATGTTGAAATAAGAGCATCGGATGATGAAGAGGAAGAAGATCAAATCATCATGGGTACCTCAGAAGATGAATATGAAGAAGAGGAAGAAGATGAAGAAGAGGAGGAAGTAGATGATATTAAAGATACTTAATACTTAGAGCAGTTTTACTATTACAAATTGATAAATATATATCTAATTAATATTATTAATAAAGAATTTCAATGTTATTAACTTTCTTTACTCATATTTACCACATGTTCTACAATTCATATAATTGTATAAATTCATTTTATCTAGGTTCTGATATCTGCAGTATAGATGGCTCGAGGCAGAGCATTTGATTCAGACGCGTCCGGCAGTGGTTCGCGTGGAGGTCGTGGCCCAGGACGCAGTGCCCGTGGATGAGGAGGGTCTATCCCTCCTTCTTCTTCAGGTACGTCTGGGGCTTCATCCTCTGCTCAGCGACCAGTACTGCCGCCATCACTTCCTTCTGCTCCTTCCTCTTCTACGCCCATTTCTGGACCAGTACAGTCTCCACCAGCTGCACAATCACCTACTGTGCAAGGTAATCATCAATGTCATTACTGTCATTTCAATTATATATTAATTATTTATCTGCATTTATAGCATTTGTCACTTTTTTTGCAGCTTCATCAGATCCACGTATCAGCCTCAGTTTGGTAGCGGGACAGTAAGTACTTATTCACTTTTTCCAAAGGCATGTTTTGTTCAGATTGTGATGCTTTCATCCAATTATATTTCACTTGTGTTTTTTTTTCTCAGCATATATCCATCTTTTCGAGCATCGAGGCAAATTATGAGGATAATCAAGCTACAACTACATAAAGAATGATACACATGGGATGCCGTACCAAAAGAGGCGAGAGACTTTTATTGGGAGGAGTTTCAGGTACGCTTTGGTTTAAGTTATATCATCATTCAATGTTTACAATTCATCAAGATACCTCTTTAGTATTGAAACGCTATTTTTCATTTTTTTGCAGAAGCATTTCATATGGGACGAGGCAATTATGGCTATGCTGAAAGTGGCCTGGGAGAAGTTATGCGCTGATCGATGTGCTGACTTCACCTATAGGATGAGAAGAAGTGGTAAGAAGCAGCAGTGCGTGTCTCAGGAGATATGGGAGAGCTGGCAAAAGGCTTGGGAGGATCCTGCATTCAAGAGAAAGCGGGAGATATTTGCACAAAACAGGCACAATGAGACTGGTGGTGATGGAGCAGGACCTTCTCGACACACAGGCGGATCAATATCTGCTATAGAGACAGCTCGATTATTAGTAAGTCAACTAGTCACAGTATATGAAACTGATGTTTAATGAAAGGACACTATATATATTAATATATCATGCATAAAAATTAATTACAGGCTAAAGAATTAGGTCCTGAGCCAACACCGATTGAGGTGTTTACTTACACTCACACGAAGGACTACGATCTTAATATGTTTATCGACAGACGTGCGGTAAGCGTCAATGTAAGTAACAATGAATAATATTTACATTTACCCTCTACTCGTTGCGAAGATGTATAAAGTTCAATATAATCAAGCTTGCAATTGCATTGATAAATTAATTTTTTGTTTTCAGGAGAACTATACTACAGCTTGGGAGCGTCTTGTTTCTTTTCAGACTGATGAATCTGAAGCTGAGTCAAGAATTGACGAGGTAGCACTTTATCTCGAGGCTGTAGGGGGCGAGAAGAAGAGGAAGGTATACGGCATCGGGTCTCAGGCATCACAGTTTTACTGCGGCTCAACAGCTCACGCTTCTACAGCCAGCTCAGGACCACAACCCGAGCGTAGTGCCGAGGAGTTTACTGAATTATGGGCTCGTGTTGATGATCAGCAGAGACAGGTTGCAGAACTTAGAGAGCATGTCATGCGGTTGTTCGGTCAGCCCGGTGCTGGTACTTCTTCCTCTGATCCTGCGCCTACTACAGATCGAAATGTTTCGACGTCTCAGCAGCAGCCACTACCGTCTCCTGATCCCGATGCTGCAGACGATACCTTGGTCACCCCTCCCGGCACTACAGCACATCCAGCAGGTACTCCTCCCGGCGATTCCACATTGGATCGTGCAGATGAGCAACCTCGTAGATTTGATTTTGGACCTTTTTAGTTTTCCAATTGTTTTTTGACATTTTGTTCAGTACAATAACAATTACATTTTTATATTGTTTTTGAGTTGCGTTTGTGATATATATATATATATATATGCCAGTTTTCACAGGTGCAATTTAAAATTATGGTTTTATAATAATTTTTATTTTTTTTATTTTTTTTTAATTTTGCGACCGATTTGCGACTAAAAATAAAAACTTTAAATTTACTATTTGCGACCGAATTTCATAATTGCGACAGACTTATTCTGCGACCAATTTGCGACAGTGTTTCCAATGGCAAACACGACCAAATTTTGCAACCGATTTTTTTAATTTTGCGACCAACTAATCGGTCGTCAATTTGCGACCGATGAAAAAATCGGTCGCAAAATTTTTTGCGACAAGCATTGTTGCGACCGATTTCTTACGTTTTGCGACCGATTGGTCGGTCGCAAAATACTGTTTTTTTTTTGTAGTGCCTGTGGAAGCAAGCAAAGAAGGAAGATCGGATAAAGCAACTGCAAAAGAAAAAGGAAAGGAAATCCTATTCACCAGTCTATGGTTCAATCAAAACCAATAACGAAATGGGTTACAAGCCAAGGTCTGATAAGAGCTCTACAAATCAAACCTTTCATATTTCCAATTAAGCTAATTAATAAAAACATTATCATAAATGTATCTATTAACATTAATTGGACTATGGTGAACAACAACATAAATTGTTTGACCCACAATTAAAGTTTACATACACGTATATCATTCTTCCAATTAAACTTACTAATCATTTAGTTAATCATTTAATTATACAATCATACATCCATTTCCTTAATTCAAGCACCAAATATACTAATTATACATCCAATGACTTAATTAGGTGTAATTAGGCAACACGCATAGTGATATGTCAAACAATGTAGCATTTCTTATCACTTAAAATCATGTATTGACTCATAAATGTTTCACTTCACCGATCAAAACTATTCACACCTTTATTCTTGCATAAATCCTATGCATGCTCATTCTAGTTCATGCTTTCATAAAGTTTCATTCATCGATGTGCAACTAACAACCTTACACATGATATTGTCATTCAATACGCGTATATTTAATTAGGCATCATAAAATAATACCTTAGCTCATAACATGTGAAAGATCAAATAGATATCTTAGCATCGGCTTGGCCTATCATATCAAGTAGATTAGCTAAGTTCGTTCTATCATGTAGTCATGCAATGCATGTCATTTGACCTTAATAGAACATTAAAACAATCAATTTCATCAACCCTAACCAATTTCATAATCCAAACTTACATTTAATTTCATAATCCAATGCTAAACCCTAGTTTACTCAATTGCCACATCCAAACTTACGTTTAACCATTAGGTCATATTATCAAGTTAAATGAAGTGATACTTCCTAATTAAAATCAATTAAACAAGACTCATATCTTATTTATTTCCTTTTTGGTTTTCATGTGAGATTTTAGTCTTAATTAGAGAAGATTCTAAAAAAAACCACATCAAAGATACATTAGGTATGCTTTTGGAGTGTTTATGCATCATTAGTAGGTCAAAAATACATAGTTGCATTGTGAGAGTCAGGGAAGTCCACAATCAGGCCGTGTACTCTGACATGTCCATGTCAGCAGGCCACATCTCACCAATTAGGAGACTACACAGCTTGGGCATGTTAAGCAACACGACAGTGTAATCTGGGTTTTCCAGTTACTTAGATTTCACTCTCTTAAAGCCTTTAAACATGCCAAATCAATTCTTCCTCTCAAGAATCAAACATTAACATTTTAAAAACACTTTCAAACATGCTAAATAAGAGTAGAACACTCAAGGAACATTACATATTTCATTCATAACATGAAATTCAATTAAAAAAATCAAATTCACTAAAAACCCCCAAATCAATTACATAAACCCTTGTTTGCAAATTGTGTAAAACCAAATAAAACATTCACATATATGTTAAGCACTAACCTTTGGTTGCACGATTCAAAGCTTAATTACATCCAGTTAAGCCTTTTTCTTGCCTTCCACACTCTTTGAAGGTTCACCCTTCTCTAAATCAATTAATAAAAAGCACAATCAAATAATGCAACTAATGACGATTCTTAGTCTACCTGATCAGTAAACATGAATGCAACTGTTAAAATCTCCTTTAATAGAAACCACACTCAATAATTTCACTCTTTTTTTTTTTTTTTTTTTTTTTGTAGTCTTTTGTTAGAATTAAAGAAAATCAACAGAGAGAATTGGAAGAGAGGTTTCGGTCACTTTAAGAAAAAAGAGGAGGAGGCGCAATCAATATGAAAGAGAGGCTACGACATTGTTATATATATATATATATATTAGTTAATTACAAAGTAGGCCTATGGCCCATGTGTAGACGCTCAATTTTTGCCCCAAAAGGACTCAGTGATGACAACCTTTTTTGTGATAAAGTGAGTTGGAGATATCCGATGAATTTGATTCTCAGACCGCTGATCGGAGTTTAAGAAATGCAACCCAACCGGCCAATTTCACGTTTTCAGGTTCGAATTGAAACAGGACCGAAAAATGTGTCTCGGGTACACTCGTGACGTGTCCCGGTGCCTCATTTTGCATGCCACCTAGGCTGATTTCGTACAAACCAGACTCGGCCCATTTTTGGGGCCCACAAATGGCACTTGCCACCTAAGCCCTAAAAGTGGGCAACACCTCCCCCCATTTGCCTGTAAATAGAGGTATGGGGAATGGGTTAAGAGGAATTTTTGGTTCCCTAGCCAAACTCCCGTGATTTTGATTCTCAAAAACCCCTTAATCTAAATCCTTAGCAAGTGTTATTGATTTGGCATTAAGGGATAACATTTCTATACACAAAACTCTAGTGGGTTTGGTAATCAATCTTTCCCAAAACATAAATCAATCAAACAAACTCGGACCATTGATCAAAGAACCAAAGTTCTTGGGTGTTTCTACCATTTGAGATCCAAATCTCAAGTTTTTCCTCAAAGCAAGGTAAACTGAGAGTATAAACCCTTTCTCTTCCTCTTTTTCTTTTTATTTTGCTGTTAAATCACCACTCTTAAGTCTGGTTGTGAGGAAAACCAGTTATCAACCAAAAGGAGGCATTTTGGGTGTTAGTGGCACAAGCCACAGTGTAGTGGCGCACGCCACAAGCATGGGCCCTGTGCCACTTCTTCCCAGAAGGCTCTAGAATGCTCATTTGTGGGTATTCTGATCTGGGTAAGATTGCGCGCCACTATGTTTGGCGTGCGCCACTGGACCTTCATTTTGAAAGCCAAACAACATGAAATCAATAACTAGGCATTGGTTCCGTGATTCAAGAGAGTTATGCCTTATGCATTCTTGCTTAAAATGCATTCTAAACTCACTTTGATTTGGATGAGCAAATAAAGAAGGGAAATGAGTAGTGATGGTTGTAGTTGTTCATCATTCATGATGAACAAAAAATTCTTGAACTCAAATCTCATTCTAAATTAAATAACAACGATTTATTATTCTGTCATTTACTTTCCAGTTCTTTCAATTCTAGTACTTTAAATTTCAGTTCTTTAATTATTATGCACTTTACTTTAATGATGTTTAGTTTATGTAAATCTAACCCCTTTAACTTTAGTATTAGAACATCCTAACATTATCGTTCATTATTTTGTCATTATTGAATGAATGTATGTTATTCTTTATATTTGGATCATTGTTTTATTCATTATGTTAAGCTCAATGTAAAGGGTCCATAAGGATTCCTATTAAAGCTTGTTTGTAATAGATAGATTGGGTATTTGGAAATTTGGAGGGTTTGAGGGTAGATTGTAATAGCTAGGGTGGTTTGTCATTTGTTTCTCCTCCCTCCCCTTCTCTGGATGGTTTATTTCATGTTGTGTGGATGAGATTGAATGTGTGTTTGACATGTTTTTTAAAAATGCATAAAAGGTTTTACACCTCAATTTTTTAGTTAATTGCACTATTAAATTATTGAGAATAATGGACAAATAGGAGGCTAGCTTAATACCTTCCCATTTCATACCTAACTCCCGGACTCTATCTCTTGTTTAAAATCGGATTATTCGATTCCAAAGAATCGATTAATTTGAGAATTTTCCCTAATAAGGGTGGCGACTCCAAAATAAAACTATTACCAAAGTAAGAGAACCTTTTTCGAGGATTAAACGGGTTTACTAAAAAGAAAGTCGTTTTATTAAATAGAATAAATCAAGCTCATTCGATACGATTCTTTCCAATATTTTGGGAAAAATCCGACGTCCTCACCATGGTAAATGGGCTTTATAAAAAATTACTTTGTCACAATTAAAATAAGTTAAAATCAATTTAAATAGGTTAAAACCATTTAATTGAAAGCTTTCAGTCAAAATCAATTAAAACCAATAGTTTTTCCCTAATTTCAAAACATAATTCAAATCAATCTAAAATTAACAATTGAAATCATAATTTTGCAATTCAAATATCCACTTAATGGAAACCCTACATGCAATGCATGATTCACACATCAAAACACAATCAACTAAAAAATCACCCTTCAAGATTTAAAATAGTTCCAAAACTCCAATCTGGTACTAATTATGAATCTATCAAGCTGTCACTCATAACTCTAGAAATCAGGGTGTTACACTTGTTGATGGTTCAGGTCAGTGTTTAAGGATTGGATCGGGGCTTTGCCTCCCAATTTAGGTGCTTAGGTTTAGTTTAAGGCTTTGTGGTAGCTCATGTCAATTTTGAGACTTTGGGTATTTGGAAGGCAATGCTCAAATTAGTACTTGAGGCCTTGATTAGGATATTGCCCTAGTTTGGGTGCTTAGGTTTGGTTTAAGGCTTCTTGATGGCTTAGGTTAGTGTCTGAGACTTGGATCAAGGCTTTCGCCCCCAGTTTAGGTGCTTAGGTCGGGTTTAAGACCTTTTAATAGCTTAGGTTAGGGTTTGAGGCTTGAAAAATTAGAAAGCAATGTTTAGATCAGTACTTGAGGATTAGATAAGGCCATTGCCCCCAGTTTAGGTGCTTAGGTTGAGTTTAAGGCTTGAGTAGGGATTTGTGTTTAGGTTTGACCACTGGTTGGTGTTTAGGTTTGACCGTTGGTTTGGTGTTTAGGTTTTACCACTAAATGGTGTTTAGGGATTAGCCATTAGGTTGGTTTTGGGTTCGACCATGGATTGGTGTTTAGGCTTGACCATGGGTATAGTGCTTGGGGATTTCTATGTCCATGACATGTAATTCTTGAATGTATGAATGTTGTGCCAAAAATGGTTTCATGATTTTTAGTGCATATAATCCTAGGGATCGGTCTAAGGTCGTTACAAAAGATTAGCTTAAGGGTCCCATCCACTAGAGTTGCAATATACTTCGTCATTTGACCATGTTGTATCAAATGGAACGATTGGTATGCCAAACCCTTTACCCTACTGAAAGGATCAGAGGTATGCAGGATTGAGTGAGCAGCTTTCTCAACCTAAGGCAACTCTAAGGAAGATTGCCCTTAGGTTGTAATAGTAACACAGTTTGCTTAATTTCTAATAATGGGAAAGGATCCTAAATGATGCATCTGAATGTATGCAAAAAGTGATTACTTGCTTAATCCCGAACCGGAGATTCGAAGCCTACTCTATAGTCCTCTTATTACATTTTTTAGTTTTGACAAAATGTTAAAGTCCCAGCATAGCCGCCAACTGTGAGCCCCCTTCCAAGTGCCATAGGAAAGATCAAAAGGACGGAGTCGATCCAGACGGGCTCACTGGTCGGTTTGTCATGGAAAGTAGTAGAAACTCCTACGATTCCTTTTTATTGGATTATGGCTCGGTTTAGCACTTATGTGTGTTGGAGCGCTACTTGACAAAATATTAGGTGGTGGACGGACTGGGCTTTAATTGATGAAGTTCAAGTTTAGTGATTATACCCTAAGTCAAGTCAAGATCAGGTGGTCAATTTGTGCGAGCGTGCGGCTTCGGAGTTCCACGATTTGCCTTCTCGATCAAGGAGATCGATTCTTGCTCCAAAATAGTGCTCAGGATGGGCACGAGGGCTTGATTAAGTCCTTAATTAATAATAATTATAACTTTGAACTAAGGAAGTCCAAAGTGATTGAACGTCGAAAGGACCGACGTTTGAGACCCAAGTTAGCTTTTTTAATCAATTAAGGAAAACGAGTAAAAATCAAAATTTATGGCCTTAGAATCATATTTGAGGGGGAGAGAGAGTTATTAATGCTTGAGAAACATTCAATCAAGCAACAAGAGGTACCAAATAGGGGGGAGGAGGCTGAATTTATAGGGTTGAGGAGTGTCTGGCCGGTACCAGCCTGCCTTTGTCGATACCAGACACCTGAGCTTCGGTACTAGTGCTACCTCCCTTGGTAGCCATGGCCGGTACTGCCCAGGGGTGGCTGATAGCACCACCTGCATGGTCGATACTAGTAGGGTTGATTTACACCATTGCCCTTTTAGTTCCTATTCAGGCTTTTGGCTTCTAGAGGTCCGTTTAAGGCCCAAACAACATCCAATCGAGATGATTCTTGCACCATTTGAACGTAATAAAATTTCCTAAAGCTTGTTGCTGAAATCATGCCAACACATATACTATAAATGCTTATTCATGTTTTCTATTCAAATGATTATATGATTATGAGCTTGATTATGAAACCTTGATTTGAATGTATGTTGCCATCGCAATATTTGGAATTTATGTGATTTATGAGCATCATTGAGTTTTATACTCAGCGCATCAATTATCACACGAAGGTTGTAGATCGAAGGTTCTATTAGTATACCAAAATCAGCATTAGAGCGTAAGGATCTCTTTTTGGTAGTCTTTAGATTATGTCTTATAATTATTCAAATTTATGGCATGTATAAGTTAAGATTATTGAAATATTTTAGAGACTTATTTATGAGAATTTATATTAAAAGCATGTATCTGGTTTATATATTATTAAGTTGTAGGAATGGATTTTAAGTTATGTATGCATGAATGATTATGGAATTATATCTATGACTATGAGTGATTTATGGGAATGATGATCTTAATGATGAATAAAGGATTATGCACGTTTTGTAGTTGAGATTGAGATTGAGATTGAGATTGAGTTTGATTATATTGGAGTTTGTTAAATGATTGAGACTTTGAATTAGAAGTGTTTTCTATTTACAGGTTTTTAGATAAGTCCAGTTTTTACAGGAAATTCTTGCAGTTTGTCTATAGGATTTTCCAAAATATTTTCTAAGTTAAAATTTAAGGACTTATTAGACTTGTTAATACATAATCACTCTTAATTCATATATTAATTTTTAAGATTAATTTGTGAGCTAGGCTGGTCAATGTAGCATCCTCCGCCTAATCCTCCAATACTAGGCAGCGAGTGTTACATTTAATCTTTAATTAAGGTTCCAATTATGATATTAGTACTTATATTGCCCAAATATTACATGGCCTCAATATAGGTGATAATTAATTACTTAATTAGGTCCTTAGTCATCCTTAATTAGTCCATAGTTCATCAAATTTGTTCCTAACTCTTCCAAGCTCAGAAAAATGTTGCCAAATCCTTAGAAAATGTCTCAAAATAATCCATATGATTTAAAAAACATCCAAACCGATCCATAGGTGATTTAGTTTGCATGATTAAAGCATAAATCACATGTTTAATTGATAAAACACCAAAATAAATATCACCAATATCAATCAGCAAATCATAAATCATCAAAATAAAATTCAATTTACATTTAAATGGCACACATGACTTTGTTTAGCACAAATTGCACATCAAAATCTTCACCAAATTATTCCATAATGAACATACAACATTATTTCAACATATTACTCAAGATTTCAAGTAATTAAAATACACACAAAATTAAAGGGAGATAGCAGCTCCCTTATTAGGACATAGCTTCAAAAAATTCATGGAAATTTCATAAAATCATGTTAAGGTGCAAATCATGGTATATACTTATCAAGCATCAATTTTCATTATTAAAATCATATTTTATATCATCAAAAAGCCAAATCAAGCAAGATTAATACCTAAATATCGGAATGGATTTTATAAATACAAACCTCAAAACATTATGCCTCAACCACCTCCTTTCCCTTATTCTTAGATGTAGAACCTTCTAAGAAAGGAAAAATCTAAAATAAGTGCATAGACTTATGAAATCTAAATGCATGAATAACATAAATAAATGTATGAGAACCTATTTCTAGTCTTAATTTGAAAAATCGCTAAGATTTTAGATGAGAGAGATAGGTTTTAATGAGAGAAAGCTTACCAATGGTGAAAATTAGGGATTTTGATGCAAGATTCATCTACTTAGATTAGGTACTTTAATATTTTTGCTTGAACTTGTTCAAAAATGGTGTCTTTGATGGTGTTGTGAAGAAAAAATGGAGAAAGGGACAGAGCTTGGTTTTGGTGGGTAGGATTTTGATGGAAAAGAAGATGGGTCGTAGCATTTTTGGTTCTTTAGGTTTTAGATGGTTTTCGACACTTTGGTCATTTCTCCAAATGAATGGTAAAGATTAGATCTTAAAATGTCATCTAAAAGCTCATATTGATTCATTAATGGTAATGTGGTAATTTGTCATTGTGTTGAGACAATATTGACTTGGTCAAAAGTCTTATAAATGGAGGCCTAGGATTATTTTAGGTTCCTCTCATCTTAAGGCTAGAAATTGGTGCCATACTTAGTCTAACTACATACTATAAAATCTATATATTTACATGTGTCATTATATACATAATTCTCTACAACTATTTAAATTTATCAAAATAATTTATGACATTATAAATCATCTATATGAGCAAAATTCATATCTTATAAATGGAAGGCTAAGATTATTTTAGGTTCCTCTCATCTTAAGACTAGAAATTGGCTATACACTATAAAATCTATATATTTACACATGTATTCAACAATTAATTCTCTACACCTATTTAAATTTATTAAAATAATTTATGACATCATAAATCATCTATATGAGCATAAATCATATCTTAATAAACTAAATTTCTAAACATGTGAAATTACTAAAAATACCCCTATGATTTATTTATCAATAAAATAATTAAGGGGCAATTTAACAAAGTCATATATAAGGTTTCAATTTTAACAAAATGTTAGAAAAGAATACAACGACCCGAAAAATCATTTTTAAAAGTTTTTCATTTAAAAGTCTAAATATTAATTTTAACCAATCATATTTTAGGATATTATTAGATTTAAAATTTTATAAAGTATGCCTTGTGAAATATTTAAAAAAAAATCTAATAATAAATGCCTTATTTGTTAAAACCAAACTTAAAGAGTTAATTAAACCATTAAAAATCAATTAAAATCAAATAAAATCATGATTTGGACCAAACCAAACCCGATTCGAACCAAATCATTCACAAAAACCTAAACAAAATCATCTAGAAGCCTCTCCCCCTTTAGCGCCGACCTCAGCCCCTCCCCTTTCTTTTTCTTTCGTTTTCCGGTCACCTGAAGCCAGCGTCGGTTTCGCCTCACCGGCCATTGCCTCCCTGCCACATTGCCACCTCACCAAAGCTCCCGACTCTCTTCCTCTTTCTCCTTTCGTTTTTGGCGAATTCAGTAGCCACAGGAGAGCTTCGACTTCGTTCGATTGGGAAATTGCATCTCCTCTGCAACTTTTCGGGGACTCTAATACCCACGATCAGCGACGAAGCTCCAATCTCTCCCTTTCTCGCTCTCTCTCTCTCTCTTCTGTTTTCGGTTGGTGCAACAAAATGAAGTGCTGCGATTGCGATCTGTCATGATTGGGATAGTCGACTCGTCTTTCCTCTTTGCTTTTTCCAACGTAACCTGTCAAAGACCTGCCGGTTACAATTTCCAACATCTCCAGTAATTCCATTAGCCACCGTTCTCCTTAGCTTCGGCCAAGTTATCGCCAGCAGAATCAACTTTGGGCGTTTGAGCTGTTTTCGGTTATTTTAATTGGAAAATAATCAACTTCTGATGTAATTTTTAGCTAGGTAACTGATATTTGGTCCCTATTTTGCTATATTTTATTTATTACATAATTTATTGAAAAACTTTTGATGAATTTTGGATGAGAAGAGCTAGATTCTTGTAATGCAGTTAACATGGGTTTAAGTTAAAGAAAGCTTGATTCTATCTATCAATTGAGACCATAATTAAGAAACTTTATTTAGGATTGTGCAAATCAGTGTTTATGTTGGGTATTAAGTAGAAACTTTGTATTCCTTCAACTAGTAGCAATTAATCTAACTAATTCCTTGACTTTACTATGTGGGATGAGTTGTATTATTTAGAACAAAATTTATGTAAAACGGTTGTGACAATTGAATGTTGATATTGAGGTTAAAGGAGGAGAGAAATTTGACTTGATTGATTGCCCGACAGATGGATTGTGCAGATTGAATGGATATTTAACAAAATATATTTAAACAGGTTGATAGTCTAATTTTTAAAGAAGATGCTGCTGAAATTTCAGCAGAATCTAGTCTAATTATAGCATTTAGATACATAGATAATTTATTAGATTAATTCCTTAATTCTTTATTTAAATGAGTCCTTTATTTGATGCAATTCTTTCCTTGTATTCTTAAATTCTTTAGATCGTCCGGGCCTGACTATTGCTCCTCTAAGTCAAAATTCGAGTTAGAGCTTCTTCTTTCCCTATCACAATGAGTAATAATAAATATTACATAAACCATTATAAGCATGCATACATTAGCTACCATATAATGAAGCATATAAATGTTAAGTTAATAATCATTATATTATTATTATTATATGCTTATATTTATATATTTATATCATATCTTTATGTTTGCATGTAAATTGTTATCTTGATGCATTATATTGAATAATTGTTTGATTACTTGCGCTGTGATATTGTTGTGTCTTGTTTGTGTAGAACTGGGATGAAGTTGGTCACCACGCGTTTGTGAGAGCGGTCTTCGATACCATCGGCCATGTATGGGGAGATCGGTGCCCCTGTGTGCATTTGATAATATATGATATGGAAAACTACAGTGTGACCTCCTGTTGGTATGGAAAAGAAAAGAGAGTATAAAAAAAATCAAAGAGCTGGTCAAGTGAGGATTAGACTGGTCTGCCATGTATGGGGATCGGCTCCCTAGTGCGTAGGTTTGAGAGGGCGGGCCATGTAGGATGACGGCTCATCAAGGGTTTCGGTGACGCCACTGTCCAAATTCCACTTGTTTGATTATTTGAAGGTGAAATTACTTTAGGTGCTGATTTTGTGCCATATGACTGACTAGTTGTGTGTTCATTTTAGTATCTTAAGATGCATGCCATGTGAATGTCTGTACTATGCATTATTTATTGTTATTCACTGAGTTGCAAAACTCACTCCTCTCTTATTTAACTTTGCTGGAAGGAGGATTCCCGTCGAGTTGGCAAAAGCTCTGCAACCTTCTCCGTAGAGCTATAAAATGAAATTCCTAATTTATGTAGTTGATTAATTTATGTATTGTTATATATAAGAACTTCACTACTTCTAGTTATTATTGAACTCTGCAATTGTATGATTTATATACCTCAGTCATGTATTAAAATAGGTATAATAATTTATGAACCTATGAATGTGTTAATCATTTTTCTAAGTGCATGTATTAACCACTAGCCCATATTATGAATGTGGTGTATTACAAATAGGCCCGAATTATATAGTACTTGAGATGTTTAAGATCGGGCCAGGAATATGTGATTACTTGATATATATAAAATAATATGGGCTTGCTGTTCTTAGAAATCCGTTTGGCATGTATGTACTTTGTGGTTTACGCTTGCTACAGGCCTCAAATCTTTAAGCTTAGTCCTAGTACCGGTCCGGCCCATGATTTCGGGTGGTGACAAATACTTATTAAGATAATAACAAATTTGATAAAAAAATTTTCTATAATACCAAAACTGACCTTGCAAGAGAAACGGAAAACACCAAAAAAAGAAAATAGTAAAAAAAGGAAACACTAAAAAAGAAAATGCTGAAAAAAGAAAACACAATTAAATAAGAAATCTATAAGGGTAAATCACTGTACAACTTATGTGATTCAACCATGATGATGACAACGGGTGACGACAACTAACAATCGGCGACGACGACAACAGCGATGATAAATCCGATATATACGATATGTGTGTGTGTATATATATACTGTAAAATCAATTAAATACAGAATAGATATATATGCATCAATTAACAAGTTGGATCAAACCAATTAAATACGGTTTATATATATACTGTATCAATAACTATTGTAAAATCAATTAAATACAGAATAGACATATGTATAACAATTAACACATCGGATTAAATCAAGTATATATATATATATATATAGATATAGATATATAAAACTGTATTAGTATCAATCCAACAAAAACATATATCAATTCTGGGATTATATGATTGTGTAAAAAACTGATAGAAATATTTCCAACAATAAACAACAAATCAAAAACAGAAATCAACATATCTTATGAATCAAAAATGAAACCATGGAACAATACCAATAATGAGAAGAACGATATCAAAAGGAGAAAGAACGATAAAAAAATAATGAGGGCTAAAAAAACGACAGCGGAAAAATATTAACAAACTCAAAAAAGGAAACGATAAAAATAGAAAATTAATACAAAAGGAAAAATAGTAATAAACTAATGCCTACCAATAAAAAGCAAAATAGTAAAATTATATCATGAGAAATTAAATTTAAATCTCAAAGTAAAACTGATATTTTTTAAAATTAAAATTTAAAAACTGACATTTAGTACAATATCCCAATAATTAATCATGAGAAATTAAAATCTTAAATTTAATTAATCAAGACTAATCATATAAAGTGTAATTAACTCTATAAATATTAATTATGATTAATATCCCTCTCAAATCAAATAAATATAATTTTCCTATTGGGCAGTACCATTCATGACTTGGTATAATAATATCATTTTAAGATCCAAAATTTTAGAATGTTACAATTATATCTCTATTTCTCTCCCAATATTTTTTTTATTATTTTATAACATGTTATATGCACGATTTCGTTCTATGGCTTTAATTTCGTTCTACCAATTAATCGAATGACTTAAAAAGAGAATAACTTGTGGTTTGTGACAATTAAAGTTAAGGTTTACAAGTTTAAATTTATTAAGCTTTGAATGGAAATTCTTTATACTTTTTTTAAATTATATTGTTAGAGGCAGATATAACGATAAACATGTTAGTGATAGATTTTCAATTTCCTACTAAATCATTAAGTGACCGAATTCACCGACTGATATTTCCATCGTTAAATAGTAACCGATTATATTTTCCTTCGCCAACCCCTTATCGACCTGATAAATTGTGATCAATTTTTGTTATCATTTTTCTATCGCTATTTGTTTTTAATAATAAAATATTTACATTTAGCAAGCTGGCCACTAGTGTGTGTATATATATCTGACTTCTCATCAATAAAAATTACACTCATATTTTCCTATTTATTTGTCTCCCTACTTTTTCCTATTATTTTATAACATAAAGAATACAATTTGCCAATTAAGCCCACCTTGGAGTTAAAATTAGCTACTCAATATGAATTCCAATTCCAAATAAGGAAATAATATATGCAAAGAGATGGAGAAAATGATTTTATTTGGAAAGGAAAGAACATGGTAAAAAAAAAATGGTACAGTTCTTTCACAACTGATCGCATTTGGTGGGAAGGAATGATAAAGTTTGCTTTCCAAGATCATGCACAACCAAAAAATTCTGCTGCTGAACATTTCCAAAAATAGACATTCCGCTTGAACTTCCCATAGCCAAACAAAGAACTCCAAAGCTTGAATCAGCAATCATATAATTCTCTGCAGGCAGTTGTAAGTCAGCTTCATCGAAGTGAAATAACAAGGTAGGAACCTCTACTTGAGTTGAATCGGACGGTAAGGAAAAGCAGAGTTCAAGGCCTGTTGTGCCTGAGTTGTCTACTGAGAGACCCACCTGAGAAATAAACTCTTTCTTCACCAAATTAAAAGCGGTTTCTTCTAGATAAGTTATTGTAGTGCCTGAGTCTATAATGAGCCCTCCACTACCATCATCTTGAAGTTGAAAAGTTGATTTCTTAATAGGCAAGCGAGACCCACCAACCGAGATCCCTTGAAGAGAAAGATAATAAAAAGATGGCTGCAAAGGGTTTTGGATTAAAGGTGTGGTTTTGATGCTTGTGTGATTCACGCTTGCTAGAGATCCTATCAAAAGTGTACTAGTCTTTTGCGAGCTATCAATGGAAGTCAGGCAATAAGAGAATTGGTCTTCTTTGAGTTGGGAAACTAAAGACAGGGGCCCTCGGCCAAGGCCAACTAGACCTGAAGCTTGGGTGAATCCATCTCCCTCGTTGTCTTCTCCACACCCGAACCCAATATTTGGAGCAGAAACCTTATTATCCCCGAAGGTGAAGGTTTCCGTTGCGAGAATCCCTTGCGTGGAGGAATAATCTCCATATGTATAGAGATATTCACACCCATCATTGCAGGAGGACTGAGGGAGCGCTTTACAGAGTTGTGTAGAACATGATAACTTTGAGAAAGAAGAAGACTTTTTGGGATCGAAAATGGGGCTTGGTTGATTAAAACACTGACTGCAAGGCTTGCACTGTGTCCAAATCAAATCACTGCCAGTATCCATTATTGCAGAGTAGCTTTGAGGTGGTGTTCCAATTGCTAAACTCATTACGAATTCACCATTCCCTGGAACGACAGGAGCTTGGATTTCTGATTCCGAATTAGCAGCTTGTGCTTTCAGCTTTTCTAATCTCTGAGTGGCTCGCTTCATACCGTGTTGGATTCGCTCGAATTTGGTTAAGTTTTTATCAGAATCCACATGCTTCAACATCACTCGGAATCCACTTTTTATCACCTTATTACTAGCATAATAATCTAAAGCTCGTCTTGATGTACAAAATGCTGGAGAAGCAAAAAATGCTATTGCTAGCGCCTGTAATGTTAGCCAACACAAAATGAATGTTGAAGCCATGATGAATAACTGAGGAGGTACCTACAGAAATGGAGTTTGTATGTGACAAATTGTTTCCAATGTGTGAAGTAAAAACCAAGTCATTCCAACCCCAGTGGAGGTTGAGATATCATGGCCTTTCTTAATACTATTGCCTGTCCCTTCGGCGCGGTGGTTGGGAAATTTGAGATTCAAATACAAGCATATTTTAATTTTATATCTAAGGTTTCTTCAACAACTTCTTTGGCATTAGAGAATATATGTATTATCTTTTTTTAATTTAAATAAAATAGATAATAAAAAATTTTATGTTAGAGTGAGAATATCGCTGTCTTTTCAATTTGATGGTATTGGTTCAAATTTATATTTTTCTCAATCAAAAATTTATTTAGTTGATAAATATTCAGTTACTTAAATTAGTATCGAGATCAAAAGATAAAAAAATTAGAAGAAGATGGTCTCTTTTTAATTTTTAAAGGATATTTGACTAATTAAAATCATTTTTTGGTACAAAATTAAAATCATATTATTTTTGCTTCATGTCTACAAATTAATCATGGCGAGCTGACGGTCGGGATCACCTGAGGATGTTGGAGCTGAAAAACTCGGATTGTCTACTATATAATAATCGGTTTCTTGTGTATGCTTCTAACATATAATTAATATAAACATATAGACACGTATCTCCGGACAAGTGGATGGGAATTGTGTTAGTGGTTGGTGGGCTAACTTGCTCACTGATTAGGTATTGATGTAACTAAGTTGGTTTGACGCTCCTATTTTTCACCATTTCCTGTTTCTTTTTTTTTCCTTTTTTTCCTTTGTCTCCCTACTTAATATTTCTATTTATTTTATTTTATTTATACGGATACTGCGGATCTTACAATCAAAGAAAAGTCTTAAAACTATAAACATTTAGGATACACAAAATTTAACTTAAAATAAATATTGAACTTGAAACAAGTCTTAATTTACACGTTAATTTGTTTCTGTAAATAAAATAATTTGCAGAAAAATATTTTTTATAATCTTTCATTATTTAGAACATGAAAAGAAAATAAGTCAAGAAAAATAAGTTGTTGGTCAATAAAAAATAATTTATCAATTAAGGAAAATAACTTACACTTGTTTACATGAGAAAATATTTTTCTAATTTATTTCATAATCTAAAACTTGCCTTTTTGGTCCATTAAGGAACCCTTTATCTGTTAAAGATGTACAATTGTAAGCTTGCAATCTTTTTATAAGTGTAAAAATGTACCAAGTGGCTCGTTTTGGTGGAAGAAATATTTAAAATAATTTATTGATAGGTTCATACCATTTAAAATATATTTTATAGTATACTTTTTGCGACATGATTATTTTAAAATAATCATTAAATTATTTTAACAATATATATTTTAAATGGTATGAGCTTTAACATATTTTTAAATATGTTAAAGCTCATACCATTTAAAATATATATTTTAACAATATATTTTAAAATCATTATAGTACTTATATATTGTTAAATTATTTTAATATGATATACACTGTATTGTTAGATAATTTAATTAAAAAAATTAAATCACATTACTGGACTAAATTAATTGTCATTATAGTATTTATAATAAAAAGTATACATTTTAAATAGAAAATGTAAATTATTATAAAAATATTATCTTTAATTTAAATTCACATAAATATTATAAAGGAAAATTACAATATAATTTTTGTGATTTGCGAAATACAACTACTTTGTCCATTTCTTTTAGGAAATAGACTAAAATGTCATTGTAGTTTATTTCTGTCAGACTATAAGGTCCTTTCATCCGATTTTTATATTTTTTTCGTTAAGTATCTTATGAAATAAAGAAGATACCCCTTTTGTTTTTAATATAAGGATGGACTAGTTATTCAAACCATAGGGATTAAACTATTATTTTTTTGGTATAATGTTTTAATATCTCTCATTTGACCTTTGTATTTTCTTGTTGACTTAACGAAAATGATGTAAAAATTGGAAAGAAGAACCTAATAGTGTAACAGAAGCAAAACATAAGGATAAATTATTATATTTTTAAAAAACTATGGATGGATTAATTGTATTTCGCAAACCATAGGGGTCGTACTGTAATTTTACCACAATATAATAGGTGTAAATGCATTATATGATGAAAAATTAAATTTTTTTAATGTTATATCAAATGTTGAAAAATATTTTCCAAAAATATTTTATATAAAGCCAAACGTTGAAAAATAATGTATTTTCCTGTAAAATAATTTCCATGGAAAACCATTGTTAAAAAATTAATCTAACCATTTTCACAAATTTAAAGAGCTTCGTTATTTTAGTAAATTTAGAAATTAAGAAATAATATATATATATATATATATATATATATATATATATATATATATATATATATATAGTTACAAATCGCGGAGCATTGGATTTCTAAAGTGTCTTTGCTAAGTTTATAGATTGACAAAGATATTTGAGAACTTTAATTTTATCGATTGAAAAATAAAAGTAGTTTAATTTTGATAAGTTTAATCCAATCCTAAATAAGAAATAAGAAGTTATATAAAGAATATATTAAATATGGTAAGTGTATAATATTTTTAAGGATTTTAATTTTATTGGTTGAAAACATAATGATAATTTAATTTTGATTGGTTATATTATTTTCTCCTTAACAAATTTTATTTTTTATATTAGTTTCCTACTTTAATCCAAATTTTATTAGCTAAAAAATCGTTATAAATTATAATAATTGTACATTTAATAATTATTAAACTTCATATAAAAAAAGGATGAGATATAATGTTAGTAATACTTGCATATAATTTTGAACCGCATTGAATTTTTATATATACTATAACAAATAATTTTATATTTTAATATCTTCGATTTTATATAATATATTAAATATAGTATATTAAAATTATATTTTATATTGAATAAGGGTATATTAAAAATGGTGAGAATATAAAATTTTGATTTGATAAAATAAGAAATTATGTATAACATTAAATATGGTATAATATATAACATATTTTATAAGACGCATTCTGCAGGAGAATACAAATAGCATCATAGCAAAAATCTAATTTGATATTGATATTGATGACAACAATAAGAATACATAAAAGTTATCTTAATTTCTCTCTAAATCTCATTTCTTTTATTTGGCTTTTTTTTGCTGATTGTTTAATTTAATATTTGTAGATGCTCAAATTTTTTCCCTAAAAAGTTCAGTAATGATATATGGTTTTTTACATAAATTTGGATTGGGATTCTTGATCGCCCAGTTACCAGGTGTTTCGCGATAAAATCGGGCCCGAGAAGCACGCCGGGCCTGCCCGGGGCACTTTCCTATGCACCACCTCATTTTACGGGTCCTATTGCAGGGCTCGTTAGTGGCATTTTGCCACATTAGCCTTTAGAATGGGGCCACCCACCCTTGCCTATAAATAGGTATTGGGGGATGTGCCTTAGGGGAGGATTTTTGATGCCTTTCGAGAAGCTCTTGTGTTTTGAAACTCAACCTTGAAATCAAAGGCAACTTGTGTTTCCCTTTGTTCAAAGTTGAGATTCATTGTTCTTCAATTAGAAAAACCATCAAAGATTAGTTAAGAATCCTAAAAACACATTCTTCAATCTTCAATCTCAGATTGCTGGATCAAGGACTAAGCATTTGGGTTTCTTCATCCACCTTTTGCACTAAATTCTAAGAAAATCACCAAAAAGTAATAATCTGAGAATTTCTAATCAATTTCTTTGTTTTCTTCTTTCTTTTTCAGTGTTTTAAGCACCTATTTAGAGTCTGGTTGTGAGGGAGATCTAGGATAAACCACAAGAGTGTCTCTGCACCTCTATGGTGCACAGTCCTAGATAGTGGCGCAAGCCACTACATGTGGCATGCGCCACAAGCTTGTGGCTCGCGCCATATCAACCTAGAACCTTTGTTTTGACTCTGTTCTTGCTTGTCCTTATCTAGGAAGGGCCTTGTACTATTACATGGGGCGCACGCCATATCCTTGTGACGCACGCCACTTCTCCCTGTGGTGGCCCGGTTCCAACCTTAAGTGGCCTGGGATGCGTATTTGGCCACAATGGATCAAATAAACCATAATAAATAAGATTAAGAGCAATGATTGGTGTATTTATTCATCATTCATGATGAACATCAAGGTCATGAGCTTAAATCTTGTTCAATCATTTAAATTCTTGCATTTTAATTGTTGTCTTTCATTTTTCAAGCACTTTATTATTCTGTCCTTTAATTTTATGCTTCTAACTTAATATTTTATATTTATTATTGCACTAATCTTTCACTTATTAACATTGTAATTAGAACATGCATCATTTGATCATTTATTGTATGAATGAATGATTGTTGATTGTGAATGTATGATTTTTGATTCTAAGAGTAATGGGTTACTCTGTGTTTGTGATTGATCTTATGGATGTTTTATTCTTTTTATGCTTTAATAGAAATAGGTATGGTTTGTAAATCTTTTCTCCTTCCCCCCCCCCCCTTTCTTTGAATGTTTACTTTCATGATTTATATTTCGTTGAAATGTTTGATTGACATAGTTTTCCAAATTTGCATTAAAACCATTTTACATCTCATTTTTAGTTAATTGCATTATTAATTTCTTGTGGATCATTAGACAACAAGGAGGCCGATTTAACCGGGCAATATGGGTGCAAATAAGTGTAAGATAAGCTGTCATAGCAAGAATAACTACGTTGTCCAAACTAGGACCATGTGTTTCCCAAGATAAGATCCCAAATTAAGTCAAAATATTATGCCTTATCCCAAACAATATAATTCAATCTGGATAAGATTAAGTTTTAACAAGGATTTAAGTGGATAAGTTTAAGCTCCAAAAGATATGGACAAATAATTCTGCTGTCTTATCCCACAAATTAGATAAGATTAGGTTTTAGCAAAAGATTAAAGTAGATAAGTTTAATCTCCAAAAGATATGGACAATTAATTATGTTGCCTTATCCCATAAAGTATAACCCAATCTAGATAAGGATAAGCTCTAACAAGAAGCAAAGTGGATTAGTTTAAATTCCACATAAGGATAAGCTCTAACAAGAAGCAAAGTGGATAAGTTTAAATTCTAGAAGATAAGGTCAAAATCTTTATGGATTAGGATCAAAACCACACAACACAAGGACAACTTCAATGATGGTCGAATTTCTTTTTCCTTTTTTTTTTTTTTTATTTACAAGAACAAATCAAGAAAACACAATGATGCAAAATTCAGAATTAAAACTAATCAAAACAATAAGACAAACGCAAGAAGTCAAGAAACAAGAAAACTCAAAAACCCTAGAACTAAGATAAATAAGAATTTACCTTAATCTTTGGCTCTGATACCAACTGACACGGAACCCTATAGAAATTAATTCCAAGAACTCTAAGACAAGATTGGAATAGCTTCAAAGATCAAACTAAACTCTCCTTTTATGGCACCCAAAGCTTAAGGAAGCAAAAATACCAATAATAGAGTAAAGAAGAATAAGATAAATGCCACAAGTAAATTGATAAGTTTACCTTGATTCTTGATGCAATTAGAGGAAAGCAATCTCATAATCACTCTAATCAAAGAACATGCCAAAAGCAAGAACAAATCTGAAGATTTTATTAATTCATTGAATGATTTTGTTTAACAATATAACAATGCTGTTTATACTGAATCTAAAACCCTGATTCCTAAAGGATTTAGAATAACTAATCCAAACAAACTAAGGATAAAGATTAACTAATCTAAACCAAATAAGGATAAGAATAACTAAACCAAACAAATTAAGGACAAGATAAAAGGGTGGCCGAATTTATTGGTGGCCCAACCCATTAACAACATTACAACTCAAAACTAACACAAATGGACTAACTAATTGCGCCAAGGTCAGACCCTAGCATGGCCAGGGCGTGCTACTTAGTGCAAGTTTAGTGTTGTTTTCATTCCAAAATCAGGCCCTAGCACGGGTAGGGCGTGCTTTCCAGCACAGGCATGCTACATGCTGCAAATTTAGTTTTGCACGACCTTATAATTGGTCTACTAGGAAGTACCAATGGATTTTCAATGTTATGCTCCTTGCTTCCTTAAGCTCCATGGATGAGTGATGGCTGATCCATATCAAATCTAGCCATTTTGGGGATGAATTAATATCTATTACCTCTAGACTGCTGGGCGGCTTTGTTAAAAATTGAATCATTTATAATGTGATATAGATTTCTGGTTAAATTTATGCAAGACAAACGCTTGTAAAATAAAGCCAGATCCCTTTATTTACTTGACATTAGGTAGGCAATCGAAGAATCGAAAGATGAAGTTCAAGCACCAGAACCACATAAATTGAGCATTGGTTTTATATCTAGAAATAAAATAAGACCAGTGTTAAAAGGGGGAAGCTTATCACGTATGCAACGTGCGAAAGACGTCATACTATTATTATAGTTGCCTACCTCAAAAGAGGAGATAACTAACTAGAATATTCCACCCTTCAAAAAATATATCACCTATGCTTAATTCGCCACCGCCCACTTTAGGATGGTAATGGATCAATCCATCACTAGAATGCTTTCTCATTTATAAATTAAAAAGAAAAAAAAAGTAACTTCTAACTTCTCTAACTTTTTATTTTATGTTATTTAATTTCTTTTAATTTCTATTCTTTTATTTTACTGCTCTTTAATTTCCTGTAATTTACTTTATCACACTTTACTTTATGCATTTTTATTTTAATTTTCCATTATTTAATTTATGCTATTTAAATTCCTGTTATTTTAATTTTATGTTTCTAATTTACGCATAACCCACCCCTTTATTGATTTTGCCTGATAATTAATTATTCAAAAGATTCTAGTACTCAATCCTTCCAATCCCTATGGATACGATATTTTTATACTACTCGCACGACCCGTTAATACTTATAGTATAAATGCACAAACATTAGCCGGGCGCAGATCAGCGCCATATGTATCCCTTGGGTTAATGAAGGGCTCAATAGGCTCCCCATGCGCATTGGCCAACTGATCTAGTATGTCGATGCCATCGAGCATATCCACCGAAGGATGAGCAGGAATCCTGAATGTGCCCATCGGCTGATGATAAACCCTCTCGCTAAGGTAATAGCGCCCAATAACCTTGCACCTCAATAAAAGCTAGGAATATGACATCTCCTAAGCTCGCAACAGATTCCCCACTAGAGGAGTCTCTAGAAAGTGCTGAAATATGCACATCTTCACCTGCATGAGGAAAGCAATGCTCAATACTTATGACAGGAATGGCAAGCTTAGGATTTGTTAGACACTTACCTCAGTGATGTTCAGATCATTGATTCTCTCTTAGGCTCTAATGGTTCATCTGGTTAAGTTTCTTTGAGAGGTTTGGCCTGAACCAGCCCATCATAGGAATCTCCTATGCCGCCTCTCGATTTAGAGTCAGCACAGTAAAAGCGAAGCACAAATATGCCCAAGCCTGTAAAATAGAAAGTCAGAAAGGGTAAATGTGAAAAGAAAATAGCCTAATAGAAAAAATCAGATAACTTACCTCCCATATGGTCGTAATGCTGCCTGGGCTGGTCCAATCCTTGTGGCTAAAGCTCATGTCCAAGTACATCGTGGCCATATAAGCTTCGCCCAATCATACTCTCTAATCAAATTTGAGTCCACCAAGGACTGAATAAAGCCGAGATCCATATGATCCGCCCAGTCATATGCAATCATGCAGCTTAGAATCAGTAGAACCAATGCACGAGCAAGCTGGTCAGTGGTGGCCTTGCCCTCTGTGGCATTGTTCAACTCTGTCACCTGCTCATATAACACAAAGCACCGATATGAGCCATTTCCCTTACATGCTGGAGAAAAGCCGATTAGGTCAGTCAGATGGTCAGGGCTAACCAAAGAGGGATCTACATCCAACGGGCGAGAACCAAAATAGATCCTTGTCACCAGTGTCCACTCCCTAGTAGGTGTGTGGATGGTATTAACAGTCTCCCACCAGCGCTTCACTAAAGCTCTCCACAGGACATGGTATGCACTGCCAGTCTCCAGCATCGCCGAGTGGTGCAGCCCAAAAGGGGATATCCGATCCCTGACTGTTGGGTGTTTCTCAGAAATGTTCCTAACAACACCCAGATCCTTTAATGCCCCTCTAGGATGGACGTGTCTGACAGGTATATGCACCATTATACAAATGCAAGAATATTAGTTTTTCAGAACTTTCAAATCATCTTTCACGTATATATCAAAGCTCAAAAACTAATAGGCATTTTAGTGCAAAAATATTATATGCAACAAAACTAACAGTTCATGCAGGAACAAAGGTTTTTAGACCAACCATAGAGTGTTCAGACTCAAAACAGGGTTTTTAGACCAACTACAGAAGGTTTTCAGACCAACCACAGAGTGTTCAGACTCAAAATAGGATATTCAGACCAACTACAGAAGGTTCCAGACCAACCACAAAGTGCTCAGACTCAAAATAACACTTTTAAACCAACTACAGAAGGTTTTCAGACCAACTACGGATTATTCTGACTCAAAATAGGATTTTCAGAATAATTACAGAAGGTTCTCAAACTGACTACAAAGTGTTCCAACTCAAAACATGGTTCTCAAGACCAACTACAGGGTATCAGATTGACTATAGAATAATCAGATTCCTACGGGACTACCAATAGGGTTTAAGGAGGTTATAGCTGCAATCAAAGCTGAAAAATATGTCATAAGGCCAAAATGGTAATTTTCCAAAACATAGGGACCAAAATGGTAAATTATAATCAGACTCTGACTGAGACTGCCTGCAGGGTCTAAGGAGGTTATGGCTTCAATCAGAGTCAAAATCGGACCTAAAATCTAAGCAGAACAGGTTTTGGGGCAAAAGTGCAATTTTCCTAAGTTTAAGAACCTAATTGCAAATTCTAATCAGGTAACCTAAAGCATCGAAATTGAAGGTCTGTGTTTCCATGGGTCATATGCATCAATCAGTGTTCGAATCAGAATTAAGTTCGAGCAAGCATGCCATCAGGGACTAAATTGCGAGAATTTAAAAGTTAAAAGGACCAATCAGAAAAATATCATGCTTTGCCCGATAGTGGAGATGTGGGTAGCTCGATCCCTCAGAATAAACTCCTAAGTGGTGCAAGTAGTTAGGGGGATGCATCATGGTTGTCGAGCCATTCTCACAAAGCTTCATTATAAAGCAAGTCTCTTTAAGAAAGCAAAAACATAAGAAGAGAGTGGTGTGAGCAATTGAGGCTCCTCCACCACCCCTTTTATAGAAAATGGGGGGGACATGCCTCGCCCTCACTTGGAAGATTAAAAATTTCGGGACTCATCTGAACTTAGAACCTCACACGATTTTAGACAATGCGACCATTGCAATTTCCAAATAAAGTTTTATCCTCCTAGGCGATGAACTTTTGCAGAAAGGACCTGGAAATCAGCCGAATCAGATCGGTTCTGAAAAAATATTCTCAAAATCAAATGAGATTTTCACAAGATGTTTTAGACATTTCCATGACCTGCAAGGTATAGTTTTCAGACCGAAATTCAAATCCGAAGTGCTGAAATCAATGTCCGAAAGCTCGGACCAAGATTAGCTCCGATTTTCCAGAGGGGACTGTTTTCATCTCGCCCCCGAGCGACCCGAAAAATGTTCAACTTTTTGATTTTGGTGAAAAAAAAGATCTTTATTTTGAATAGTGGTGACAAAAACCTTTTTTTGGACACGATGCCGATAAATCGGTCTTATAAAACATTTTTGAGTCGCCACCCATTTTTTCGGCAATGGGACCATTTCCAATTTTATTTTAAAAATGACTTCATTAAAACCCAACTCTATTTAAGGCCAAATTATTTAGAAAACTGGTCAGGCGCACCAATGCGGTTCTAGGTAAGGGAATTGGGTACGCCGGCCCGTTGGAAGTCAACGCCCGGAAAAACCGGCCTCTTTTAACCTACTATTTCTAATTTATTTTAGTTAAAAAGCCAAAGTATTTATTTACTTAAACCCAAACCGAATGAATCGAACCGAGTTCTTATGTGGAAAATTGATTAATCGTCCCATTCAAATTCAATCAAATTCAATCATCACATCCATAATCATCTAAATCATTCACGCAAAAGCATTTAAAACAAATAAACAAAAAACCCGCTCTTGCCTTATGGTTAAATGCGGGCCATAAACCAAACCTAAAAATACATTCTACCCTATTAAAAATCTTAGCCCGAAAACCAAAAGCCCAGAATCATGCATAATTACATTTTAATATCCTAAAATTAATTAAATTGCAATCTGCCCACAATTGGTTGTCTTCGGATTTATTAGAAGAATTAAATTTTATTTTTTGTACAAAAATTTTTTTTTTTAAAAATGACAAAAATTATTTCTGGAACCCTAGAACAGTGGCGTCAAGCAGTTGTCTTTGGAAGAACAGTTGCGTGACGGATCTAATAGTCGCGTGAACTAACTGTTCTTAAAACTCCAGATCCATCAACCGTATATTTTAGATTCACAATTAAAATAGAATATTAAAAATAAAATGAAACTGTGAATATGAACAGTTCCGTCACGCAACCTCTAGATCCGTTACAGATCTGATAGTTGCGTGACGCAACTAGTCTAGGTAAGGAAACGATATTTTGGACATAAACAGCTCCGTCATGCAACTGCCAAGTCCATTACGGAGCTACTGGCTGCGTGACGCAACTGCTCTGGTCCGTGCTTACTTTTCAAACAACTTATTTACATCATTCTTTTATTTAAATATGCTTTAATAAAATCTAAAAACAACCAAGAGTGAGCAGAATACTGTTTAACTAAGATTAACTACTAAAACAATAACAAAATAAACAATACTAAATAAAAATACAAAGAAAGGTTTAAAAGAGATACCTAACCCTCAGGCTGAGGATTGTAAACAGCTTAAACGCTTAAAAGAATGACAGTTAATTGTTCCAGAAGCTTTGTCCACAAGGATTCAAACGCTCACCTTTTTATCTCTTACTTTTTTTTTTCTTTTTATGATTTTTGTTTTAACCTAATTGATGTCTAATGGTTGTTTTTCTTCAAGGGAACTCAGAAGAGTCTCTGGAGAAAAGCTTAGCCGCAAGTGTATGTTTTTGACGCTATACCAACCTATCCTGAATAAGAGATAAAACGATGTATTTATAGAAGTAGGGCAACAGGGTATAGTTGCGTCACGCAGTTGACGGCTGCGTGACGAACCCGATAGCTGCGTGACGCAACTCACTTTCTAGACCGTTGCCACGTACTCAAACAGAATGAAAAATCGTTATGTCGGCATTCACGGTGACGTCATCTAGATTGGAGTTGCGTGACGCAATCGACAGTGCCGCCACGCACCTGATAGCTGCGTCACGCAACTCTTATGCAATCCAGACACATTTAAATTGGTCTAATTTAAATCCTTGGATCAAAAGACTTCTGGATAGCAATAACCCTTCATTTCGCATCCTCATATCCTCATTGGGTTAGGTGAGGGCATAAAGACACGCATCAATAGTTTGCCTCCCCCCCCACTTTATCATTAATTGTGTAAGCAATTAATGTTAAAGTGGCCTACTGACGCGCCTTCAATCTTGGGTTGAATGTGGTCACGTCCAAAGCTCAGTGTAATCGGCTTTAGAAGGTTTGATGATGTCCAAAGCTCGGTGTAGTCGGCTTTGTTGTTCACCTCCGCCGCTCAGTGTAATTGGCTTCGGAGGGTTTGAAAAGGATCCAAAGCATGGTATAGTCGGCTTTGTTGTTCACCTCCTCAGCTCAGTGTAGTCGGCTTCGGAGGGTTTGAAAAGGATCCAAAGCACGGTATAGTCGGCTTTGTTGTTCACCTCCTCAGCTCAGTGTAGTCGGCTTCAAAGGGTTTGAAAAGAGTCCAAAGCTCGGTGTAGTCGGCTTTATTGTTCACCTCCTCAGCTCAGTGTAATCGGCTTCAGAGAGTTTGATGGTGTCCCAAAGCTTGGTATAGTCGACTTTGTTGTTCACCTCTTTAGCTCAGTGTAATCGGCTTTAGAGGGTTTGATGGTGTCCAAAGCTCGGTGTAATCGGCTTGTTGTTCACCTCTTCAGCTCAGTTTAATCGGCTTTACAGGGTTTGATGGTGTCCAAAGCTCGGTGTAATCGGCTTTATTGTTCACCTCTTTAGCTCAGTGTAATCGACTTTAGAGGGTTTGACCTGAAAAAGTTTCAAGAAGAAAGAGCAATATCTGTGTACAAACAGATCTCGCCTTTGTTAAATATTGGGGCATCACATGCCCCTATGCATTAATAGTCATGAATTGTGAAATTCGAAATTTTGCATTAGGGAAAAAGATTTTACTTTTGCCCCCAGTCCGGAATTCCGACTCGGGACCAAAAATATTATCTTCTAAGCAAACCTTGAAAATTTTTTATTATTTTTTATTCCAAAATTTGTTTGAAATTTTAGCAAAAATTTAGGCAAAAATTTTGTTAAAATTTCCCCAATCCTAGATTTTCAGGTATACCCTTCCTGATGCGGTGTTTGAAAGAAAACTTACTTGAGCTAATTTGGGCAATTTGATGATTTTGCCCCCTGTGCGGCGAGTAGATGGAATTGCTGAAGTATACGAGCCGCACACTGGCTCCAAATTGCTTGAATGAGCCATTTTAGGCCTAAATGGGTGTTGATGGGCTTGGGCCCATTAACCCCTTTTCCTTTATAAATAAGCTTTTCACTTTTCATTTTTCACTTTTACACTTTCAAACTTTCCAAAACTCTCTGAACCTTAGCTAATATGGCCCATCTTCCCGAGATCCCTGCTTCCGCTTACACACCCGAGATGGATATTCTGGGGGTGATCCCGGACATCCCGGTCTTCGAGGGCGATCGAGTTCCGGTCAGCCGCAACGCCCTTACCCCTGGGACCCGACCTCTTCAACTTCTTCCGCTATTGGGCTCTGATTTCCCGATTCGACACGATACCGACGCGATGCGCGCTTTCCAATCTGAGGTAAGTAATTTACGTTTGGATTTCTCCCTTTCTGTGTTGCCTTGGATGTGTTGCGAATGAATTCTTGCGATTTTTATTATTGTTTGTGCATCGGCAGTAGCGTCAAGCAAGAGAGAGTTGCGTGACGCAGCTGTTCTTATGTGAACAGTTGCGTGATGCAACTATTCTCGCGATCAATCGCGTGACATAGCTGTTCTAGGGTGAACAATTGCGTGACGCAACTGTTCGAAGCTGTGTGACCCTATTGTCTCTGAACTTTGATTTTGCCTCTTTTGCGCATCTTGATGCCTTATTTGCTGTCTTAAAGTGTGATGCCATGCTGATTGCAACTTATCTAGGCCCTGTAAATGCATAGAAAAGCACAGAAATTGGTAGATTGAATGTTAGGGTTTCCTGTCTTACCTTCGACAGATGCGTCTCGCAGCTGTTCTTTGGAAGAACAGTTCCGTGACGCAACTGTTAGTCAGAAGACGCAGCTCTTTGACAAGCTGCGTGGCGCAGCTCCGCAGTTGCGCGATGCGGCTGCAGTTGCGTGACGCGACTGTGCCTGGCCAGGAACTCGAATGCTCAATTTTCCTGCAATGAAAACAAAAATAAACAAATGTTAGCTTAACTCTTTGTCTGAATGGATTTCTTACACAGGTCGATCTGGGCAAGGCCCGTGCTGGCGGGTCCTCCACTGACGCCTCAGCTTTTTGGGATTTATTGGACCCCCCGATGCAGTCTAGAGTTGTCGTAGCTGGATTTGGCGATTATGCCACTGGTCTTCGCCGGACGCAGCCCCGATTTCCACCTGCCATGCGCTATGCGCTGATGGAGCGGTAGAACGATTGCACACATTCGTTCATCTTCGGCTTTGGAGAGATGACACTGACTCCAGCCGACTTCACTGCCATCACTGGGCTCGGGTTTGATGGCGAGGCTGTCCCTCTCGATTCCCGGTACTAGACAGCTGCATTGCGAGCTGAGCTTGTCGGTACCTTACTTGGTGTTACCACTCGCACTAGGTACACCGCACAGGGGTATGTTTCCTATGAGGTGGTCTACAAGTTTTGGGCCGAGCGGATCCGCACGAGACTAGCAGCTTGGAGAGAGCTACCTGCTAATGTCAGACCTGCGGCTCCTACTTATACCCGAGAGGAGAGGGACCAGGCAGCGAGGTCCTTTATCTTCTACCTCATCTCTTCCCAGCTTCTATGCACTTCCCAGAATAAGGGAGATCCCGCTGTCCTGGCTTTCTTATAGGTGTTAGTTTTATAGTATTTTTAGTATAGTTTTTGATTAGAATTCTAGTAAATTTTATCACTTTGATTTGTTTTAAAATTCATTTTAGTATAATTTTGTTTAAAGCTTCCTTGAATCATAACTTGCTTGATCTAAGAGAAATTTGTAGGGTTTTGGCATAGAAAAAGGTATTACAAGGCAAAATACTCAGCCTCCAACACACCCAGCCCGTGCTAAAAAGCACACCCATGCTAAAAACTAAGGAAAATCAAGGGAGAGTCAGGAGTGGGCACGCCCTGAGCCATGCTAGAAGGCACGGCCGTGCCCAGAAGAAACTCAGGGCGTGCCAGCCTAGCACGCCAATGACAAAATCTAGCTGGGAAGAACAGAGACAAGCATGCCCAGCCTGTGCTAAATGGCACGCCCGTGCCACAAAGATTCATCAGGGTGTGCTTGCCTAGCACGCCCCATGCTCAACCAGCCAAACTTCCAGACTTGAGCACGCCCCAGCCGTGCATCATAGCACGCCCGTGCTTCGAAGGCAGAACTGGCGCGAACTAAAAACGCAAATCAATCCTTTTCTCACATGGGTCCGCATCGGAGAGTTTCCTAAAAGTACTAAACAAGACCTAGACCTATTTTGGAATAGAAAGAAGTCCTAACTAAGAAGAAATCCAAGGTCTAAACAGTCGTGATCTCCTATAGAAGATTTTGTACTTAATAAGGATTCTATTTCCTAAACAGAGTCAGATTTGGCTTCAGGAGCTCTATATAAAGAGGGGAGCTTTTCATTATTGGGCATCTCATTTTTAAGTTGTATCCTGCATAATTCTCTCTCTCTCAAGGGTCTCAAGTATCAAGATTTGTGTCAAGATTCAAGGAAGCCGTCCACATAAGCTGTTACCTAGTTTTTATCTCTAAACTCTTAATCTTGTTTTTCTTTTCATTATTAATTACTGATTATGAAGATTGATTCAAGTATTACTGAGTTTTATTTAATTACTATGTCTACCTAAACTCTTATACTAGGGATTTGATGTAACTTAATTCGATTCCAGTTTATAATATTAGATTTGTTTTTCATTGTTCTTATTATAATTTATTATTGAGCTTAAAGCTTCCAGGCAGAATTTTTCCCCTGGATTGAACTATTTCATTAATCACTATCGGGAGAAGGGTTTTTGATATGAAAAAGATAATAAATTACTTGAGGATAATAACTTGATGCGGAAGCTATATGGTTTGACTCAAGGGAGGTTTTCATAAGTTAACGACCTTAGGTTATGAATTCACAAAACAATCACAAAACTCAATGATTTAATTTATGTTTGATTACACTATTAGAAGATAGGTAATTAAACTAGATTAGAATAGCTAACAATACATCGGGAGAGCTTGTTAGTGATTTCAGGATTGTTTCTCCTACTTGAACAATTAAAATTGATTAACAAACTAATTAGATAAATTGGATAGAATTAAGTGAAATCAAATTCCCTAGTAGTTTAAATCCTTGATTTCTTTTCACCTAAATTTTATTGCTTGATCTCTCTCTGTTTTTATTTTCAAAATTAATTTCCTTACCACAATTCTCTCTTATTGTCGTTTAAATAATAGTAGGTTAACAAAATTTTAGTACTTGATACACAATCCCTGTGGATACGACACTTTCTCACACTTTATTACTTGTTGCGATTTCGTACACTTGCGAAAGCACTGTCAAGTTTTTGGCGCCGTTGCCGGGGATTGGCGTTATCAATATCAATACTAATTACCCTATTGTTAATTTAGACATTCTTTTTATTTTTATTTAATTTTCTCTTAAGAATTATTTCAGGTGTTTTATGCAAAGAAGATCGAGAAGGACTAAACCTCTAATCTTTGATCCAGAAATTGAAAGAACTTATCGTAGGCACAACGCTGCAAGAAGAGCATGAAAAATAAAACTCGAACAACAAGCAGATATGGCTAACGAAAACGAAAACTTAAACGAAAACGTAATCGGACCTCCACTTCAACATCCGGTCCGTACCTTGCGAGATTACACAACACCTAATCTGAATGGGACAACCTCGAGCATTACAGGACCTAGGGTGGAAGCTAATAATTTTGAGATTAAACCCGCAATTATCCAAATGCTCCTCGATCCAATATGGGGGTTTGCCTAGTGAAGATCCTAATGCCCATATCACAAATTTCCTGGAAATTTGTGATACTTTCAAACAGAATGGTGTTTCCGAAGATGCAATTAAATTAAGACTTTTCCCTTTCACTCTTAGGGATAAAGCACGATCCTGGTGACGCAGAACCCAATGAAAATAAATTTCATGAACTCAATGACAAGTTTTGGAAGAGATCAAAGATCTAGAATAAATTCCCCTCTATGGCACCCAAAGCTTAAAGAAGCAAGAACACCAATAATAGAGTAAAAGAATAAGATAAACGCCACAAAGAATTGATAAGTTTACCTTGATTCTTGATGCAATTAGAAGAATGCAATCTCACACTCTCTCTAAAGCCAACACGCCAAAGCATGAAGAAATAGTCTTTTAATTCATTGAATAATTGATGAATAATTATAAAATAACAAGCTATTTATACTAATCTAAGAGGTCCAGATCCTTAGAGGATTTAGAGTTAGCTAAGGAGTAGGATTTAGCAAATCTAAACCAACTAAGGAGTTGACTAACAAAATCAAAACAACTTAAGGATTTGGAGATCTAATCCAAATCCACTAAAGATTGACTAAATCTAATCAAAATAAGGCTAATTATTCAAGGGTGGCCGAAATATTGGAGGCCCAACCCATTAGCATTGCAAAAACACAAAATAAGCTAACTAATATTTGAGAGGCAGGGAAGTGCACGGCCTGGGGCGTGCTGATTGGCACGGGCGTGCGCGCATGTATGTGTGTTCCTCGCGAGAGGCAGAGAAGTGCACGGCCTGGGGCGTGCTGATTGGCACGGGCGTGCGCACATGTATGTGTGTCCCTCGCGAGAGGCAGAGAAGTGCACGGTTTAGGGCGTGCTAATTGGCACGGACGTGCTCCAATTCATATGTTGTTCCTTGAGAGGCAGTAGCTTGCACGGTCTGGGGCGTGCCACCTTGCACGGGCGTGCTTACCAACTCAACATGTGCTTCTATTAATGTGAGAAACTTAGGTGTTTCTTCGAGTTCTTCATAGCACTTGTTAAAAGTAAGGTCATGGAGCTCTTGTGTGATTTGCCCTTGAATGTATAAGGACATGGTTGCTCCATACTTCTTTGCACGGCTCCTTGTAATTGGTCCACTAGGAAGTGCTAATGGATTGCCATTGTTGTGGTCCTTGTTTCCTTGAGCTCCATAGGTGGTTGGTGATAGTGGATCCGTATCATCCCCCCCTTCTTTAAAAAGATTTGTCCTCAAATCTGAATCCATGTCAAAGGGAGACAAATCACTAATATTGAAAGTTGCAGAAACACCATACTCACCTGGCAAGTCTATTTTGTAGGCATTGTCATTGATGCGCTCTAAGACTTGGAATGGACCATCTCCACGTGCTTCTAGCTTACTCTTCCTTTGGTTGGGAAATCTTTCCTTGCGAAAGTGTACCCAAACCCAATCACCTGGCATAAGCACTAATTTCTTCCTGCCCTTGTTGGCTTTATTAGCATATTGCTTGTTCCTCTTTTCTATGTTGGCTCTAGCCTTCTCATGTAAAGACTTCACCAATTCTGCCTTTTTTTCACCATCTAGATTAGAAAGTTCATTCAAAGGTAAAGGAACAATATCTAATACAGTTAGTGGATTAAAGCCATAAAAAAGTTCAAATGGACTAAAACCTGAGGTAGAATGTATGCTACGATTATATGCAAACTCAATAAATGGCAAACAATCTTCCCAAGCTTTCAAGTTCTTACCTACAATGGCACGAAGCAATGTTCCTAAAGTTCTATTTACAACTTCAGTTTGTCCATCTGTTTGTGGATGACAAGTTATAGAATAAAGCAATTTAGTTCCAAGCTTACCCCACAAAACTCTCCAAAAGTGTGAAAGGAACTTTGCATCCCTATCAGAAACTATAGTTCTTGGTACTCCATGCAATCTTACCACTTCTTTAAAGAAAAATTCAGCAATATTGTTGGCATCATCAGTTTTATGACAAGGAATGAAATGAGCCATCTTGCTAAATCTATCAACAACAACAAATATGCTATCTTTACCACGTTTAGTCCTAGGTAATCCAAGTACAAAGTCCATAGATGTATTAATCCAAGGAGAACTAGGAACAGGTAAAGGCATGTATAATCCATGAGGCATAGACTTAGATTTGGCCTGTTTACAAGTAATACAAGAGTTACAAACCCTCTCTACATCTTTAATCATGTGAGGCCAATAAAAGTGTTCATTTAACATATCATAAGTCTTATGTACCCCAAAGTGTCCCATCAATCCCCCACTATGAGATTCAAGTACAAGCAATTCACGCATAGAACATTTAGGCACACAAAGTTTGTTGTTCTTAAACAAATACCCATCATGTCTATAGAACTTATCAAATGCTCCATGCTCACATGCTACATATATGTTGCCAAAGTCAGAATCATTCACATACAATTCTTTAACATACTCAAATCCAAGCAATTTAGAACTAAGAGCAGTAATTAGAGTATATCTTCTTGATAATGCATCAGCAACAACATTGTCTTTTCCATGCTTGTATTTAATCACATATGGAAATTGTTCAATAAATTCAACCCACTTACCATGTCTTTTATTGAGCTTACCTTGACCCTTCAAGTGTTTTAGGGCCTCATGGTCAGTATGGATGACAAACTCTTTAGGTAATAAGTAGTGTTGCCAAACATGTAAAGTTCTTACCAAGGCATAAAGCTCTTTGTCATAGGTTGAATAGTTGAGTTGTGCTCCATTCAACTTCTCACTAAAGTAGGCAATGGGCTTCTTTTCTTGCATTAGGATAGCCCCAATTCCCACTCCAGAAGCATCACACTCAATCTCAAAAGTATTCTCAAAATTAGGCAAAGAAAGTATAGGTGCAGAAGTTAACTTCCCTTTTAGTGTTTCAAATGCCCTTTGTTGTTCTTCTTCCCACTTGAACCCAACTTCCTTTTTGATAATTTCTGTTAGTGGTGCTGCAATTGAAGAGAAATCTCTAACAAATCTTCTATAGAAGCTTGCCAACCCATGAAAACTCCTAACTTCAGAAACTGATTTGGGAGTTGGCCACTCTTTGATAGCTTTCACTTTCTCCTCATCTACTTCAATACCCTGGGCACTCACAATAAAACCAAGAAATACAAGTCTATCTATACAAAATGTGCATTTGTTAAGCTTAGCATACAACTTTTCTGTCCTCAAAGTTTGTAACACTATCCTAACATGTTCAATATGATCATTAAGAGACTTGCTATAGATAAGTATATCATCAAAGTATACAACCACAAATTTTCCTAAGAAGGCACGCAATACATGGTTCATAAGCCTCATAAATGTGCTAGGTGCATTAGATAGTCCAAAAGGCATAACTAACCACTCATACAAACCATACTTAGTTTTAAAAGCAGTTTTCCATTCATCACCTGGTTGCATTCTAATTTGATGGTAACCACTCATTAAATCAATTTTAGTAAAGTAAGTTGCCCCATGCAATTCATCTAACATATCATCAAGTCTAGGGATAGGGTGTCTATACTTTACTGTAATTTTGTTGACCGCTCTACAATCAACACACATGCGCCATGTTCCATCCTTTTTAGGCACTAGAAGCACGGGAACGGCACACGGGCTCATGCTTTCTCTCACCAAACCTTTCTCCATAAGTTCATCAACTTGCCTTTGCAACTCCTTTGTCTCCATTGGATTGCTTCTATAGGCAAGCCTATTTGGAATGGTGGATCCAGGAATGAAGTCAATTTGATGTTCTATTCCTCTTAAAGGTGGTAACCCACTAGGTAGTTCACTAGGAAAGACATCATCAAATTCCTGCAACATAGATACAAACATAGAAGGCAAACTATCAAGGTTAGCATTAGTTTCAGCAAATAAAATTTCCTTGTACCTAAGAAGCAATATGGGCTTCTCCAAGGCATTGGCACACTTAACCTCTCTAGTTCTTGCATAAAAAGTCTGTTTCTTTTTCTCCTCTCTTTCTTTTTCTCTCACAATTGGGCCATTAATTTGTTTTGTTATTTTTGTGGCCTCTTTTCCCTCATTCTTACTCTTTTCTCTCTTTTGTTCTCTCAACCTCAAATTCTCACTCTCATGTTTTCTCAAGGCCGAAACCTCTCTTTCTCTCTCAACTATCTTTCTTTGATCTTCATATACTTCTTGAGGTGATAATGGTACAAGAACCACCTTTTTCCCCTTATGAATCAAAGAATATCGATTGTGGAAGCCATCATGAAGTGCTCTTCTATCATATTGCCATGGTCTTCCCAACAATAGATGTCCAGCTTGCATAGGTACTATATCACACAAAATTTCATCTTCATACCATCCAATAGAAAATGGCACAAGTACCTGTTTAGGCACTTTCACTTCCCCACAATCATTCAACCATTGCAACCTATAAGGTTTAGGATGCTTGAGACAAGTCAAGTTCAGTTTGTTTACCATGTTTACACTAGCAACATTAGTGCAACTACCCCCATCAATAATAAGAGTACACACTTTTCCACTAATCAAACATCTAGTGTGAAATATATTCTCACGTTGCTCAAGGCTTTCTTCTTTAACATGCATGTTCAAAGCACGTCTAGCAACCAAGGCTTCTCCATGTTCAGGAAGTATCAAATTTTCTGAATCATCATCATCATTATCATCAAGTAATTTAGGCATATCATCATAATCACTACATTCAGATTCAGAACTAACATTCCCATCATCTTTAACAATCATAACCCTTTTATTAGGACATTGAGATGCATAATGCCTTTTCCCCAAACATTTAAAGCATTTAATTTCTCTAGAAGGGGTTATAGAGTTAGAAGTACCTTTGTTGCTTTTGAATGGAGTTTGGACAGTTTCTTTACCTTTTGAAGTTGAATCTGTCCTTTGAGAACTTGAGCCTCTAAATTCTTTCTTCTCACCTTCTTTAGGCCATTTAGATCCCCATGTGTTGTTGGAATATTTATTGGTGTTGGATCTCCCCTTTTTCTGTCTTTCAAGTTTCATGGCCATATCTACCATCTCCTCAAACTTTCATACCTATACATCTCTAAAGCATCAGCAATGTCTTTATTGAGACCCCCAAGGAATCGTGACATGGTGATTTGCTCCTCCTCTTCAATCTTGGCCCTTGCCATGCAAATCTCCATCTCCTTGTAGTACTCTTCCACACTCCTTCCTCCTTGCACCATTCTAGCTAATTTATTGTGTAAATCCCTAAAGTAATGAGTAGGGACAAATTTTTGGTGCATTAGCTCTTTCATGATCTCCCATGGTGGTACGGGTCGTAATCCCTTCCTTCTTCTTTTCAATAGCAATTGTTCCCACCAAAACATAGCATAACCTTTGAATTCAACAGCAGCAAGATGGGATTTCTTTTCTTGAGAATAGTTATGGCATTCAAAAGTTTGTTCTACTTTTCTCTCCCATTCAAGATATTCTTCAGCATTGTTATTGCCTTTGAATTCTGGAATCCTCATTTTAATTGATCCCAAGTCCCCATCAAGTTTATTAGGATTGGTCTCTTCACTCTCTTCAACATCATGGTCTTGAAATCTGGTTTGTGGACGAGTTCTAGTTGTATTAGAGCTTTGTGAAGCTTTTATCTCTTGCAACTCCTCCCTCATGTCTTGGACAAGATTATTGAAGGTTCTAAACTGTCCTTGAATTGCTTCCATGAAGAGTTTTAATTGAGGATCTTTAATTGGAATTCCATCATTACCATCACTAGATTTGCCTTTACTCATGGTTAGTTTTCAAAAGAAAACATAAGAAGATTTGAGTTAATGGTAATTTCACTCCCTCACGTGTTTACACTCTTGAATCACTCCTTGCAATTCTTCCAATTGAACTTCAGAATCTTAGTTCAACCAACCAATTCAAAGATCACGTTTACAATCAAGGAATAAAACTTAACAATGAAAAGCAAGCACAAATACTAGAAAGAAGACTCAAAACGTGATGGATAGTAGCACAAGAGTATGAATAATGCACCACTGTAATTATCAATTAGAGTGTAGTAAACAAGCAAACACACCCTAACAATGTAATAGAAGCAATAGAAAGCTCATACAAAAACAAGAAACTAGAATTTAAAAGACAATATTAGGATATAATGTATGAATTTGGCTTACTACAAAGCAAACCAAATATGGACGTAATTAATTCTACCCAAAACAAAGCAAGCAATCAAAGAAAACAATATTTTAATTAGGGTCAGAACCGTGCACGGGCATGCTAGATGGAGCACGAGCGTGCGTTTAAGTCCTAGTCCAACAAGTGGAAGTCAGAAAAGTGCACGGTTGTGCTTTGAGGTGAAGCACGGGCGTGCTGCCTTGTGTCCCTTTTAATGTAACCCAATTTAAGTAGGATTCTTAGATTTGACAAGGATTGTAGTAGATTTTGCTCAATCTCAAAAGATATGGTCAACTAATTTTTGTTACCTTATCCACAAGTAGTTAAGATTGGATTTTATTACAAGATTATAGTGGATAAACTAAATCCCATAAAATATGGCCAAATCCCTTAGGATTAGGAACAATCCCTCAATTTAAGGTCAAATCTTCTAAGGATTAGGAATAATCCCACAAAATATGGTCAAATCCCACAAAATAAGGTAAAATCCCTTTGAATTAGGATCAAATCCCTTGGATTCAGGAACAAAAATCAAGATCCACACAAGAAAATTTCAATGGTGGACGAAATTTTTCTATACTCTTTTTTTTTTAGTCACAAGATCTAAGATCTAAACTTCCAGAATTGAAACAAGAATGAAATTACTAAATTTAATTGAAGCAAAAACGAATTGAAACTAAACAAAAGAAAACAAACACAAAAGAAACAAGATGAAGAAGAAAACAAACACAAAAACAAGAAGAACAAGAAAACAAATAAACACAAACCCTAGAACTAAGATAAATAAGAATTTACCTTAATCTTTGGCTCTGATACCAAACTGACGCGGAACCCAATGAAAATAAATTTCATGAACTCAATGACAAGTTTTGGAAGAGATCAAAGATCTAGAATAAATTCCCCTCTATGGCACCCAAAGCTTAAAGAAGCAAGAACACCAATAATAGAGTAAAAGAATAAGATAAACGCCACAAAGAATTGATAAGTTTACCTTGATTCTTGATGCAATTAGAAGAATGAAATCTCACACTCTCTCTAAAGCCAACACGCCAAAGCATGAAGAAATAGTCTTTTAATTCATTGAATAATTGATGAATAATTACAAAATAACAAGCTATTTATACTAATCTAAGAGGTCCAGATCCTTAGAGGATTTAGAGTTAGCTAAGGAGTAGGATTTAGCAAATCTAAACCAACTAAGGAGTTGACTAACAAAATCAAAACAATTTAAGGATTTGGAGATCTAATCCAAATCCACTAAAGATTGACTAAATCTAATCAAAATAAGGCTAATTATTCAAGGGTGGCCGAAATATTGGAGGCCTAACCCATTAGCATTGCAAAAACACAAAATAAGCTAACTAATATTTGAGAGGCAGGGAAGTGCACGGCCTGGGGCGTGCTGATTGGCACGGGCATGCGCGCATGTATGTGTGTTCCTCGCGAGAGGCAGAGAAGTGCACGGCCTGGGGCGTGCTGATTGGCACGGGCGTGCGCGCATGTATGTGTGTCCCTCGCAAGAGGCAGAGAAGTGCACGGTTTAGGGCGTGCTAATTGGCACGGACGTGCTCCAATTCATATGTTGTTCCTTGAGAGGCAGTAGCTTGCACGGTCTGGGGCGTGCCACCTTGCACGGGCGTGCTTACCAACTCAACATGTGCTTCTATTAATGTGAGAAACTTAGGTGTTTCTTTGAGTTCTTCATAGCACTTGTTAAAAGTAAGGTCATGGAGCTCTTGTGTGATTTGCCCTTGAATGTATAAGGACATGGTTGCTCCATACTTCTTTGCACGGCTCCTTGTAATTGGTCCACTAGGAAGTGCTAATGGATTGCCATTGTTGTGGTCCTTGTTTCCTTGAGCTCCATAGGTGGTTGGTGATAGTGGATCCGTATCATCCCCCCCTTCTTTAAAAAGATTTGTCCTCAAATCTGAATCCATGTCAAAGGGAGACAAATCACTAATATTGAAAGTTGCAGAAACACCATACTCACCTGGCAAGTCTATTTTGTAGGCATTGTCATTGATGCGCTCTAAGACTTGGAATGGACCATCTCCACGTGCTTCTAGCTTACTCTTCCTTTGGTTGGGAAATCTTTCCTTGCGAAAGTGTACCCAAACCCAATCACCTGGCTTAAGCACTAATTTCTTCCTGCCCTTGTTGGCTTTATTAGCATATTGCTTGTTCCTCTTTTCTATGTTGGCTCTAGCCTTCTCATGTAAAGACTTCACCAATTCTGCCTTTTTTTCACCATCTAGATTAGAAAGTTCATTCAAAGGTAAAGGAACAATATCTAATACAGTTAGTGGATTAAAGCCATAAAAAAGTTCAAATGGACTAAAACCTGAGGTAGAATGTATGCTACGATTATATGCAAACTCAATAAATGGCAAACAATCTTCCCAAGCTTTCAAGTTCTTACCTACAATGGCACGAAGCAATGTTCCTAAAGTTCTATTTACAATTTCAGTTTGTCCATCTGTTTGTGGATGACAAGTTATAGAATAAAGCAATTTAGTTCCAAGCTTACCCCACAAAACTCTCCAAAAGTGTGAAAGGAACTTTGCATCCCTATCAGAAACTATAGTTCTTGGTACTCCATGCAATCTTACCACTTCTTTAAAGAAAAATTCAGCAATATTGTTGGCATCATCAGTTTTATGACAAGGAATGAAATGAGCCATCTTGCTAAATCTATCAACAACAACAAATATGCTATCTTTACCACGTTTAGTCCTAGGTAATCCAAGTACAAAGTCCATAGATGTATTAATCCAAGGAGAACTAGGAACAGGTAAAGGCATGTATAATCCATGAGGCATAGACTTAGATTTGGCCTGTTTACAAGTAATACAAGAGTTACAAACCCTCTCTACATCTTTAATCATGTGAGGCCAATAAAAGTGTTCATTTAACATATCATAAGTCTTATGTACCCCAAAGTGTCCCATCAATCCCCCACTATGAGATTCAAGTACAAGCAATTCACGCATAGAACATTTAGGCACACAAAGTTTGTTGTTCTTAAACAAATACCCATCATGTCTATAGAACTTATCAAATGCTCCATGCTCACATGCTACATATATGTTGCCAAAGTCAGAATCATTCACATACAATTCTTTAACATACTCAAATCCAAGCAATTTAGAACTAAGAGCAGTAATTAGAGTATATCTTCTTGATAATGCATCAGCAACAACATTGAAAGAAAGAGAACTGCCATTACCAAAACAATTTTGAAAGAAAGAGAACTGCAGGAGTCTATGAAATAGACGCCATCAGAGCACTTAATGCCAAGGTAGATAACATGGTAAGAAAACTGGACATGTTAACTATTAACCCTGTGAATTCTATTATGCAAGTTTGTGATAGGTGCAATGGGCAACATGGAATTGGAGAATGCATGATGGACTCTTCGAATCCACAAACCTTGGAACAAGTAACTTATGTGATGAATCAAGGAAGGAAGAATTACCCTTACTCCAACTCATATGATAATAGATTGAGGAACCATCCTAACTTGTCCTATAGGAATCCTAACAATGCCTTGAACGCACCACCAGGTTTTCTTCCTCAGGAAAAGAAATCTCATGATGACCTCCTCACTGCCCTTTCTAAATCACACATGGATTTCATGAACGAAACCAGAGAAAACCATAAAATCCAGCAAGCTGCAATAAGAAATTTGGAGATTCAACTAGGACAATTTGCAAACATGATGGCATCTTGACCTCAAGGTACGTTACCTAGCAATACTGAAAAGAATCCTAAAGAACAAGTGCAGGCTATCACCTTGAGAAGTGGCAAACAATTAGAAGAACCACCAAGGAAAGAAAAGGAAGAAAAAGAGCAGCCAAAGGTCCCATCATTGACCTAGAAGAACAAGAAAAGGTAAAACCCTATGTTCCACCTGTTCCCTTTCCACAAAGATTAAAGAAAGCACAAGACGACAAGAGCTTCCTCAAGTTTCTGGACGAATTTAAAAAGCTTCAAATCAATATTCCTTTTGCTGAAGCTCTTGCTCAAATGCCTAGCTATGCAAAATTCTTAAAAGAAATCCTGAGCAAGAAACGAAGAATCGACGATCAAGGAACGGTAATGTTAACTGAGAAGTGCAGTGCAATTATTCAAAATAAACTGCCTCCAAAGTTAAAGGATCCAGAAAGTTTTTCTATCCCTTGCAATATTGGTAATCTTGATTTTGAAAAGTCTTTGGCAGATTTAGGTGCTAGCATTAATCTTATGTCTTATGAAGTTTTTAAGATGCTAGGCATGGGAGAGCTCAAACCAACAAGGATGTCTTTACAATTAGCGGATCGATCGATAAAATATCCTAGAGGGATTGTAGAAGACGTGCTTGTAAAGGTAGGAACATTCATCTTTCCTGTTGATTTTGTTATTCTTGACATTGATGAAGACAGGGAAGGATCTTTAATCCTTGGAAGGCCTTTTCTTGCAACTGCAAGAGCATTAATTGATGTCTATGAAGGTAAGTTAACTCTAAGGGTTGGACAGGAAGAAATTGTCTTTGACGTTCTTAAATCTTGTAAACTTCCTATGGGCTATGGTGATTGTTTTCGAATTGATGTTGTTGATGAATGTGTGGAAAACACTTTGCATATTAAAGATTACATTAATGAATCAAGCATTATGAATGAGAAAGAAAGTGAACCTCCTAAGCAAGAACTAAAACAACTTCCACCTCATTTAAAACATTGTGAACCCCTACCCCGAATCATAGGAATACAAATGCATATGACTAAGGGCACAAATGCACGTGAATGTATGAGTCGCCACCTTGTTTAATTATTTTAGGGTAAACTAGGAAAAAACCCTAAGTGACTCCAAATTTAATTAACCTAATTATTAGTTTAATTATCCCAATGTCTAAGGCACAATCTTCGAACCCGAGGTGGATCCCGAGACCATGTCATGTTGATGAACTAACCAAAGAATGAATGCTTTGCAAGGTAAATGATGTAATGGAATGTTTAAGTGATTTCGACTTGCCGCTCGGGGTTAAATCCCAAATGTGCCTACGTACTTCCGTTTGAATGGAAGATCAAAGTCAACATAGTTCGATAGGCCTTTTTAAAAGGGCTTTGAATGGGTATGCTTTATGCATGAGTGTGTGTATGCTTTGTGCATTTTGTTTAGGCATTTTGCCAAAGAATTGATTGATTTGATTTAGGCATTTGTTGCCACAAATGTTGATTTAAGGCTTTTAGCCAAAAAAGATTGATTTAGGCAATTGTTGCCAAAAATTGATGTGATTTAGGCGATTGTCGCCAAAATTTGATTATTTGAAGGCTTTTAGCCAAAATGAGTTGATTTAGGCAATTAGTTTGCCAAAAGGTGTTGATTGGGCGATTGTCGCCAAAATTGATTGATTTGAGGCAATTTATTTGCCAAAAGTGATTATTTGAAGGCTTTTGCTTAAACTTTGATTTAAGCGATTTGTCGCTAAAAAAAATGGTTAATCTACTAAGGAGCGTCTGTAACACCCGCCGCCCAACCCCAAGAGACCCGACGACGGATGCCACATTCGGTGCCGAAAACACCGTCCTAACATAACATATAAATCATAAAATCAGATTATGAATTAGAAGTGATTAAGTATTGACAAGTTTAGCGAGTAATTTTTTTTCAATTTGTTTTTGAAATATATATATATATAACTTATGAAAACAATTTAGGAAAAATCCTACAGCAAAACTGCAAGAGTTTCCCTTTAAAAACCGAGCTCGCCAAACATGTGAATACAAAACACTCCCAATTTTAAACTCTAAACCCCCCCAGCAAACTCCAGTAATCACCATAGCAACACAACAACACTTCTATACCTTCATAACTATAGAAACCCTCAATAGCATTTTAATGATCATCAATTAAATGCATTCATTATATATATATATATCAAGTCTTTATGTTCTTAATCATACCAACTATCTGAAACATATTTTATATCCAAATATTAAATAAAATCTCATGCTTATCTCCAAATATATACACCAAACTAATTTATCATTACATGCTTAAGTTATAATTCAAATAACATAATCTCCGAAAATGTAATAATTATACATGCCATGATTCTTAAGTACATCAAACTAATTCTACCACTACTAAAATAGTCGCTTCTGGTCTGAAGCTACTCTTCTGATCTTCAAGTAGCAACCACGGACTTCAACCTGCGCGTGATAAAAATCAACGCGCTGAGTATAAAACTCAGTGGTGCTCATAAATGACAAACTTACCAATGTTGCACTGGCAACACACTTAAAATATAAATTTTCATCAAAAGAACATACATTTACATTTATAGCAAAAGAAATATCAAATAAACTTATAATTAATAACATAAATAATTTAATTCTTCCAAATCATAAATTCATTACTTGGACATTTATTATACCAATACACATACTATTTATTTTAAAACCATGTATCGAAATATCATGCTTTGAAAATTCATTTGAGAACATAATCATTTATTTCCAAACTAAGGTTTACTGAAATAATATAATCTTATTCATTTAAGTGCCTTAAAAATATTTTCCAAGGGCTCGCATACACTTAGGAGAAAGAGAAGCAGATAGGTTTTCATAACTTATCCATAATGGCCTTAGGTCGCCAACCTTTTCATAACATATAGAGCGCGTCCGCCTTAACATAAGACACCCACGTGCCTAGCATATGATCATAGCTTCGTATCATAATGGCATCAAATGCCGAGCATGCTCATCATACATAATAAAATCAAATCTTGCATCAAATTCACACCAAGTATATTAGAGCCCAAAATCCTTGTTTTAATTCTTAATTCATAATACTTCTCATAAAACTTGTCTTATTCTTTAGTCTTCTTAAATTCATAATGTAAGCTTACTTTAGAACATAAGTAACTCATGAAAATTTCTTACTTGAACGTAATTACTTAACATAGAAAATTTCTTATCATATGAAATCATACATGTAAGCTTACTTTTGAACTTAAGTGACTCATGAAAACGTCATACTTAAACATAATTACGTAATATAGGAAATTTCTCATAAATTCCTTTTCTTTTAAAACGTTCTTGAAGTCATAATGAAATTTATCATAAGAAACTGCTTATCATATAAAATCATACTTTCCTTATTCAAAATTCAAAGCACATACATCTTAAATATCCTTTTTTTTTTAACTCTAAACATATGAAAGTTATCAAAATAATCATACTTATGTCATAGATATATAGATAGCATACCATACAAAAAAAAAAAAAAATAATTAAGTAAGCCTTACCACCCTAGAGTGGTTTGGCCTCTTAATGAAAACCAAGGGGAGGAATTTCCTTCTCCAACCAAGCATACTAACATAACTCTTATGCACCAAGGTATCCATTTCTATCCTCATCATGCATTATCTAAACTAATTCCACACTTTATCCCAAAGTTTCCAACAATTTTTCCCATTTATGTCCATTTAAACATATCCACAATAACACTTTTCAAACTTATATCTTATTTTTGTCAAATAAATCCTCAAACATACAAATAATCAAGAGAACCTCATCACACATGATTCATACATACATTGATCCAAATAAACCCATGATTCAAGGCATAGGAAATTTCCAGCATTAATATAACCTTGACCTTTGCAGGGTTTTTAAGACATAACTTGAGTTATAGGTCTCCAAATGGAACAAAATTAGATTAATTAGAAAGCTAAGACAAAATGATACAAATGTTATGAAGGGATCACAGCCCAGATCAATCTGCAAGGTAGCAAACAAAAGCTAGGAACACAGACCAACAGTCCAGACCTGATTCAGCAGAACCAAGTCCAATGTTTATTGAATTACTCCTTAACCAAACACTCGAATTAATTCAATCCAAAACCAGAGAAGTATCAAGACACAGGGTAACAACTCTCATGAAGAACGCAGAACATAATCTTGCCATTATAGTGGTCAAAATGGGCAATCAATTCAGTGATGCATGTGGCCCGTCATAACACAGTCAGTTTGGGTGTTTCAGCCATAAGTTGAGCTATATATCTCCAAATTGGACACAAGAGGATGGGTTGGAAAGCTAAGAGATAGAACTACAACTTTTATGAAGGACTCAGACACAAATTGAAACTAGAAAGGATCGAAACATGGTCCTTAATCTCGCTCAATAGCCCATTTTTCCCAAATTCAGCTTACTTTCACCATGAAAGGAACATGAACAACAAAGATACAAGGTAGAAATGTCTACCACAACATAAATACCCATCAAATATCACCCAAGAGCATGTAATTGCAACCAAAATTCAACAAATCAATCATTTCATACAAAATCCCAAAATATCCACATAAGAGCATAAAGGCACAAAATCAAAAAATTTGAGTAAGGTAAGTGTGTTTATGAACACTAACCTTAAAAATAAGCTTTAGCAAGCTTAAATTAAAGCTTTCTAAGCTCTAACTTTGCCTTTACTCCATGGTAGAGGTTTCTCCAACCTTTGGCTCAAGTAGAGAATCTCCAAATTTCTTGAAATAATTCACCAAAAATCACTTCCCAAGCTTTAATCTCTAGGATTAATAACTTAAATCAAGTTGGTTGGGGTGAATTTGATGTGTTTAGTAAGGAAGAATTGAAGAAAATGAAGAAGAAGAAGAAGAAGAAGGAGGAGGAGGAGGAGGAGACGTGTAAGGGAAAAGAAGAAGAAAGAAAAATGGTTGCACAATAATTGATGGTTGACTTATATAAAGCAACAAGGGTATTTTAGTCTTTTTCCCTAATTGGATGGCTAGGATTAAGTCAAGTAATCTCATCTAATGGCTACAAATAATCTCCAAGTAAATTCCTTCAAAATATTATTTATCTCCATAAAATTCTCAAATTTAATCCTTAAAAATAATTCCTCAAATTTCCTTACTTAATATAACACCATAATTCACTATTCACTAATTATCTAAATTCTCCAAAAATATTCATTACTTATTTTCTACCCATAAAAATCATGTATGCATACTCCAAAAATATTAAATAAAATATGAAACATAGATAGTAATTTTTATGGACCAAAATAATACTGACTCCCGGACCTGTGGTACTATTCACAGACCGGTAAAATTATTATTTTAGACAAAGAAAAATTAGGGCGTTACAGCGTCCGTCAACACAAACTGAGTGAGTAAAAACGGAGTGCCGGGGCTATATTTATAGGAAAAAACCTGACTTGGAGGGCGGCAGCTGCCACCGCGCCGCCGCCGCCTAGGCCGGCGGCTGCTGCCGCCTTGACCGGCGGCCTGAGCCGCCGTGTCCGGCAGCCGCCGTGGCTGGCGGGTTTGCTAATCTTCGTTCCGGAGGCTTTTTCGGGAGTTCCGGACCTCCAAAAAATATTCCGGGACCAGTTCTGCGATCCTCGTAATTTTCCGGACGTTTCAAGTACGATGTTGGCATACTTCCGGTGAACTTTCCGAATGGCCTCCGGTCCGGCCGGACTGTTTGCAGTCCGGGAAAATTGGCTCTTTGAGCTTCAAAATTTGGGTATTCACAGTTGCCCCCCACCGGCAACCATAAAAATGATTTATGGGAATCGGTGGTTGTCTGAAACACAAATTTTGAAGACGAAAATCGGACGCGTCCAGAAGACCCGCCTTTTGGCTATTTGCTTATAAATAGCTTGAAATTCTCACTTTTCATTCATTCTAAACTCTCCAAATCAAAGAGTTCACTCAAATTCTCTCAACTTCCTCATCATGACTTCTCTGAGCCACAGCAGCGATGAGGATTTTCTGGAGTCTCTGGGGATTTCTCTCGAGGAGGTCAATGTTACGGCGGACGCTGACACTCACGCCTCCGTAACTGGCATCTATGCCCAGGTAAGCTCCCTTTCACTTTTGTTTGCTTTAATTATTTCTTGGGCCTTAGAGGCCAAAATGTAGATCTTTGGGCCTCTGTGGCCAAACTGTGGATTTTTGGGCCTTAGGGGCCAAAATGTGAATTTTTGGGCCTCTGCGGCCAACTGTGAATTTTTGGGCCTCAGAGGCCAAAATGTGAAATTTTTTTATTTTTCTGCACTTACTGTTTTATTAGTATGCATGCTAGGGTAGAACTAAGATATTATCCTTAGTAAGGAACCAAGGAATAACTCTTAGATTGCTTTACCTTTTAGGACCCCCATATTAAATTGGATGTGGGTGAGAGTTCTGTGGCCGAAATTCTGATCGAGATATTCGATCACCATAACCCAGTTGGAGCGATTATTAGTCCGTCTTATCTGGGCTACCTGAGGCATTTTGACATGGGTCGGAGCAGCCACAAGGAGTTACTGGGCGCCTTGGCCAAGAGATGGTGGGACACCACCAATACTTTCCACTTTTCTTGGGGCGAGTTGACAATGACCCCTGTGGACTTTTCTGTGATCTCCGGGATCCCCTTTGGCATTCAGCCGATCGAGCTATATGATGACTGGAGGACAGAGATCTCCCCTGACCGGATGGTGGAGCTGATCGGGATAGACCTGCCTCGGATTGTCGGGCCAGGCTCTGCTACTCCCGCTTTGAGCTTTTCCAGACGCTGGTTATCCCTCCAGGCCCCTGACATCTATGCTAGATACAGGCGGGGAGAGCTGACGGCTACTCAGGTGGCCAAATTCACTTTGTTGCTGTTGTTTGCTTCGACCTTCTGGTCCAACAGGAAAGAGAAGTTTAATCCTTCTATCTTGAGGAGTTTGGAAAATCTGGCCCATTTGGAGGAGTACGACTGGGCCGGTGCTATTCTGAGCCGCATGTACGACGACATGTGTGATCTGAGTCGAGGCCACTGTAAACTCAGCGGGACCTACTACTTTTGGGAGGTAATGTAAAGAACATTCTTCCTTTCTGTGTTTTTCTGTTTATCTTGATTTTTCTTTCTCACTGATCCTTGTTTCTGTTTTGCAGACTTGGGCATTTGAATACTTTCCTTACACTCGCCCGGAGCTGATTCATGCTGATCTTGGATTAGGGCTGGTGCCTTTGGCTTGGAGATGGTACCGATCAAACCTTCATACCGTTCGGCGCAAGAAATCGTTGAGGGATCTGAGAGCCTTTTTTGATACTTGCACTTTGGAGCAGGTATGTGCTTAGTGATTCTTGAATATGCTAAATAAAAAGGATTTATTAACATATTTGCATCTTTTATAGGTCGAAGTGGGGGCGATGAATGCCCATCTACAGAGCTGGATTCAGGCTGATCCCGATTTCCAGCGGTCAGATGCCTTGTCTCGGCGGAGGGTGGTCCTATCGCACCCCGTCCTACGGCGATATTATTTGGGCAAGAGAGTAGACATTCAGATAAGAGGCTGCCGTTCTGTCCCTTATTCCCCTCCCGAGGACATGCGAGCGGGTAAGCAGATGACGCTCACTGCTGCTCATACTGAGGGTATTCCACATGTGGAGTTCATCCTGGGGGGAGATTATGATGAGTTCTACAGAATCTCTTTGATGCAGCCCATTGGATCTCGGCTTGATAGTTTTCAGAGATCGGCTCCTTCCCAGCAGCTTGGCACCCATTCTTCTCGGGCTTCAGGTCCCTCGACTAGGACTCCAAGGAGGAGGCCTATGACCGATCCCACTTCTTCCACTCCAGTTGAGGGTCCGTCTCGGGCCGGGCCTAGCCGCTCGGCTGGCCCTTCCAGGGCTCCCCGGGCTATTTCGGAGGCTACCGGGCCGCTTCACCCAGACCTGGCCAATCTACGTCTTCCATACAGCATTCCCTACTATCCTCCTGACGACCCTCCAGCTTTTCGGGAGGTCTCCCTGGAGAGTGTGGATCGCCTGGCTCTTCCTTCCGAGGACATTACTGAGGTAAAGACTAACAAATCTCTCACAAAAAGGATTCATAAGAGATTTGATATTGACTTGTATTTTCCTTTGTATGATTTCCAGGTTCCTATTAGGTTGGTCAATCAGATGATGGAGCTGATTCTTGGGATGCAGCAAGAACTAACTTCGTCCTGGACTCATAGGGCCTTTGACGATCTGATACGGATCCATTGGTGCTTCTTAATGGGACAATTACATGGAGCCATGCCAATCGATATGGGGGCAGCCATATCCTTATTTGTTCAAGCCCAAATTACACAAGAGCTTCATGATGTGGGCTTGAACGTGTTCTTATTCTTTCTTGCTTGTTTTAGTCTAATTAATAAGGGATGTGGGCTTATAGTATTTATTTAAGTTGTTTTGGGTTGGTTTTATGATGCATGCAATCTGCCCAATATTAAGTTGTCTATTTTGGGTTGGAAATCATTCTATTTTGTGTGTAATAGTTAGGCCCATGTGTTTTGGCCCTAGGGCAGCCTAGTTAGATGCTCTTCTTTAGGGTTATGTTTGTTTAAGGCATATAAATAGCCTCCTTAAGATGTAAAACGAGATTTTTTGGCATAATTTGAATCAAAGGCAGAATTGCTCATGCTCTTGCATGTTCTTCTTGATTAGAGTGATTGTGAGAATTTGCTATCCTCTAATTGCATCAAGAATTAAGGTAAACTTATCAACTCGTTGTGGCGTTTATCTTGTTCTTTGCTCGATTATTGGTGTTACCGTTTCCTTATAAACGTGGGGTGCCATAGAGCGTTTTAATCTCGATTATTGGTGTTTCCGTTTCATTATAAACGTGGGGTGCCATAGAGGCGAACTTACATCTCATTCCTTTGATTCCCGATCCCGGTTCCTTATCACGATCAGAGGAGGAGGAGGCCCCGTCGCTGATAGTTGCTAGATTTTTCCTGTTTTTCTTTTTTGTATTTCTGTACTGAACTTTGCCTGTACCTGCACTTGCTTAGTACTGAAAATTTTATATGTATGCATGATTATCAAATTTGAAAGGAAATAGGATTTCATTTCAGCCCATTTTATGGAAAAATATTTTTTTTTCTTTTAGTACTGAAAATAAAAGAAAATTTCTTTTTTTTTTATTTATGGTACTAGAAATAAAATTTATTTATTTATTTTTTTTTTTTTTGGCGGTGGCCGCCGCCGGCATCGGCGGTTGCCGCCGCCGCCTCCGGCGGGGGCAGCCGCCTCCGGGCGCGCTTTTATCTATAAAAAACTGTTTTTTTGGCTTTTTTTCAGATCTCATTCATTCTCTCTCGAAATTCGAGCCAAAGAAGCAGTTTTCAGCCAGTTTCTTCTCTTTTCTCTCTTTTCTTCCTTCTTTTCTTTTCAAAAAACATGAATCTTTTTTACAACCATAGCATGCACAGCTGGACTAGGAGTCTCTCCAAAGTCGAAAAGATCAACTTGGGGAGGTACGGTCTTTCTCCTATCATTACTCTTAGGGGGGTAGTAGTTGACTGGGATTTTTTACGGGCCTGCATTAGACTTTGGGACCCGGAGGCCCACGTTTTCCGGTTCGGGGCCATGATGGAGGAGATGTGCCCTCTCTTTGAGGAATTCTGTGCTATTATAGGGTGCGACCCCAATGCCCCTTTAGTCAAGCATGAGGTAAAAATTGGGTATGTCAGGTCGTTTGAAAACCTGTTTCAGTTCAGCCGACCCCAAGCTAGGGCTATGATTGTTGATGACCAGAAAGCAATTCTGCTGCCCCTGATTGATGAATTTTCAGAGGCTTGCTCAGACGACCTAGACCGGATGAGGCTGAGAATACGGGCCTTGGTTTTCTGCTTATTGGCTGGTTTCTTGTTCAACCAGGACCCAGGCTTTGGGGATTTGCGCCTTTTCCCCATGGTTCGGCAAATGGAGGATATGGGTTGCATTGGCGGCATTGTGCTGGCAGAGACTATCAGGAGCCTTGACAGAGCTACTTTAGGCTTCGATGACTGGACTGTCTCTCCGATTATTCTCCAGGTATTTCTCCTTTTCCTCTTCCTTTTTTTTCTTCTTTCTTTTGGTTCGTTCCTTTGTAATAGAAAGGATCCATTACTCAGGTTTGGTTAAAGGACCACCTCCGAGTGGTTGCTGCTCATACTCTCTTGCCCTATAGCCCCACTCAGTATCGTATGCGGAGGATCTTGATCACACACCCATCTATTGATGCATGGACTTCATGGCTGATTGAGTTGGGTCCAAATGAGGTACTGTGGTTCATTTCCTGGTATGACATCACCCGCTTTATCTAGGTTAGCTTCCGCCATACTCGGGTTTACCTTTTAGGCCTTACACACTGTACTTGGTACTGCGCTTCGCGCGTTTTGAGGCAGATGGGGATAGATCAAACTGTTCCGATTACGGATGACATTTCAGCTGATTCAGCCATTACTCCGGGTGTTACCCGAGCCGTCCTTAGGGCTTGGGTTAGAGATCATCACATGGTTAGGCCTTTACCTAATCCTGCCAGTGTTCAGACTTCTCCTGAGTATCGAACCTGGTTCATTGCCGTTGTCTGGCCGATTGAGAGGCCAAGGAGGACCGCACTGCTGAGTGCACTCGAAGGTTGGGTTCAGGCTGACGCTGATGATGGGGTTGGGACTGACGAGGGGATTGTGTTGGCTCCCCGGACAGGTGAGGTTGGAGAGAGCTTAGCGGCTAGGGATGACTCGGAGGATGTTGCCCCACGGAGGCGACGGGACACCTAGACTCCTATAGGCTTTTTGGACTTTTTGTTTTTTCCCTTATTTTGACTTTTTATTTGTTCTATTTTTTTCGGACTTGGACTTAGACTTCATTATTTATTTATTTTGGACTCTTTTGCTTTCTGCTTGACTCCAGACTGTTTGACTTTATTGCTTTCATTGCGAACGTTGTTTGGCTTTTAAGCTTTCCAAGCATCTTCCAACTTTATTTATTTAAGCTCTAATTTTTGCCTAAGCCGCCCTTTCGGGTTTTCAACTTAGCGAGCTACCCATTTTTGCCTAAGCCGCCCTTTTCGGGTTTTCAGCTTAGCGGGCCCCGACTTTTGCCTAAGCCGCCCTTTCGGGTTTTTGACTTAGCGGGTTTTTCTCTTTTTTTTTTCACTTCTTTTTCTTTTCTTTCCTCTTTTTTTTTTTTATTTGGCAAAGAAGAATGAATTATGAAATGATTTTTTTTATTAATGCTTAGACTGCGCCCAATGAGAGCTGCCTACATATCTCCGATACATAATTTCTTTTTTCCGAGGAGAATCAGGTCTAATGTAGCTCTTTATACATTATGCAATGCTTATCATACAAAATATCTTTTTAACTGATCTAAATTACATGGATTTGTGAATTCTAAACCATCCAAATCAGTCAAAATGACGGCACCGCCAGATAATATCTTCTTCAACACATAGGGTCCAGCCCAATGAGAACGAAACTTCCCACGTGGGTCTATGATTGGCTGTCTAATTTCCTTTAGGACCAAACAACCCTCTTCCAGTTTTCGGTCTTTGACCTTCTTATTAAAATGCCATGCCATTCTTCTCTGGTAAACTTGAGTTTGGTGGATTGCTCGCAATCGCTTTTCATCCATACCCAAGAGTTGCCAAAAGGAAGTGTTTGATTGGGCTTATTGTTGCCAAAAAGAAGTGTTTGATTGGGCTTATTGTTGCCAAAAATGGATTAAGGCTTTTAGCCAAAGAGTTTTGTGATTTAGGCAATTTGTTTGCCAAAAGATTGGTTTATTTAAAGGCTTTTAGCCAAAAATGTGTAGATTTGAAGGCTTCTAGCCAAAAGTGTTGATTTAGGCAATTTATTTGCCAAAAGATGTTGATTGGGCGATTGTCGCCAAAATTGATTGATTTACGGCAATTTATTTGCCAAAAGATTGATTAATTCAAGGCGTCTTGCCAAAAATTGATGTGTAATTTAGGCAATTTGTTGCCAAAATGATTGATTAAACTGTAGGCAATTTGTTGCCGAAAACGTGATTGATTAAGGCTTCTAGCCACAATTATTGATTAATTGGACTTAAGCCGGACTGTTCAAAATAAAGGCAATTAAACCGTAGTTATTAAAATTAACTAGGCTTTTTAGCCAATATTGTCGGATTTAGCATTAACACCATGATTATTAATTAACCGGGTATTTAAGCTTAATCATATTTGATTGAGGCAGTTTATTTGCCTAATTGATGACATGAATGCGTTTATGCAGTTGTAGAGTTATTAGGAGTAGAAGAGAAATATGCATGAAGTGCTAAAATTAAATGAGCAGAGATTTGTTTATTTACCTGAGTTAACCGGCGACTGCTTCTTAGCTTCAGCTTGAAAAACTCCGGATTAAGCTCCTCGTTTGGGGAATATTAATTTAGAATTAATTTAATTTAAGTGGCCAAATATCAAAGCAAGAAAGCAATAAAAGCTAAATTAAAAATGCAGAAAAGCAGTAAAAGAATCGCAAGGAGCATAGGGGAGAAGGAGCGTCCGTCAACACAGACTGAGTGCGTCAAACTGAGGGCTTCGGGGCCAATTTATAGGCAAAAAATCGGACTGTTTCGGCGGCCAGGGCCGGCGGGTTTGCTAATTTTTCGTTTCGGAGGCTTTTTCGGGAGTTCCCGACCTCCAAAAAATATTCCGGGACCAGTTCCGTGATCCTCGCGACGTCCCGGACGTTTTAAGTACCATATTGGTATACTTTCGGTGAATTTCCAAAATGGCCTCCGGTCCGGCCGGACTGTTTGCAGTCCGGGAAAACTGGCTTTTTGAGCCTCAAAATTTGAGTATTCACAGTTGCCCCCCACTGGCTATCATAAAAATGATTTATAAGAGCCAGTGGCTGTCTGAAGGAGCAAATTTTGAGGATGGGCAAAGGAGGAAACCCCGCCGTTGGTTTTTTTCTTTGAGAACCAAGGGTCCACCTAAAGTCGAAATGATCAAATGGCTTGGTTTTGGATGAAAAATGGTTGGTTATTGGTCAGGGTTTCACCCTAGGTTTTATGTAAAAACAAGGTTAAGCATTAACCGGGTTCTACCCTGGGTTTGTGTAAAAGAGATTGACGATAGTTGGGTTTCACCCTGGGTTGTGTATGTTTTTTTTTTTTTATAACACTTGCCCCTGAATCCGACTTGGAGGATTTTGCCCCCTGCTCGAGAGAATTGATGCCCTTATTAGCTGAAATAGAATTTCTTCTTAATGAAAGACTAAAAATTCCGTGATTACTTTTGTGATGGGAGAATGGTGAAGGTTCTTATCACTTCTTGCCCCCAGAATGGTGCTGACCATGGAATACTTCAAAACATTGGTGTTGTACTTGTCCAATTGATTGAGGAATCAAAGAGAACAAGGCCACTTATACGACTCGAGGAAACGGACAATGTGGATAACATCGCTCGTCTGAAAGGATCGAAGAAACGATGGTCCGAGTGGAGATGAGGTATTAAAGAATTACCTTTCAACGATTATGCTTGACATTTTTTAGGGTTGTTTTGGAAACCCCAGGGATTGAATTGATATTTTCCTCTCTCTCTTTTTTTTTTTCGAGGAATGACTTAAAGAGTGACGCTTTCAAGACGAACTTTTGAGAATGACTCGATTTTTGTGACTCATTGTGGAATGACCACTGGTGATGGAGACTTGATTTTAGAGACTCATTGGAGACTCAAATTTTTCTTGTAGTGAATTTTGACTCGAAGGAACTCGGTGATTCCTGGAAAAAATGATTTATATACTCCCAAGGAGACCTTTGAAAGGGATTTTTTTTTTAAGGACATACTTTGTTGTTTATCCTACAAAAATGGACTCTCTAAAAGAATTCATGAAAGCACTTTTTTTTTCTTTTTTTTTTTTTTTTTTTTTTTGCTTTAACTTTTTGCCTAGTAGCCGCCCTTTCGGGTTTTCGACTCTAGCAGGCTCTTTGCCCTAACTTTTTTGCCTAGACCGCCCTTTTGGGTTTTCAGCCTAGCGGGCTCAATTCTTGCCTGAAGCCGTCCTTTCGGGTTTTCAACTCCAGCTTTTATTTTTCTTTTCTTCTCTTTTTTTTTTTTTTTTATTTTTTATATTGGCAAAGAGAAAATGCTATTTATGATGCAAACTTATGCTTGTGACCGCGCCTTTGCGGCTGCCTACGTATCTCCAAGAACTCTTCGGGGGATGGGGAGAATCAGGTCTTTCGTAGTTCCTTCGGGGATGCGAACTTCGTGCTCGGTTGGTGTGGAATTCATCTCCGACTTGATGTTAGTGCGAAATTCATTTCTGACTTGATTTCTTCGCGGGATTCCTTCCCGGCTTGATGTCTTTACGGGATTCCTTCCCGACTGGATGTCTTTGCGGGATTCCTTCCCGACTTGATGTTGATGCAGAATTCATTTCTGACTTGATTTCTTCGCGGGATTCCTTCCCGGCTTGATGTCTTTACGGGATTCCTTCCCGACTGGATGTCTTTGCGGGATTCCTTCCCGACTTGATGTTGATGCAGAATTCATTTCTGACTTGATTTCTTCGCGGGATTCCTTCCCGGCTTGATGTCTTTACGGGATTCATTCCCGACTTTGATGATGTTGAATCAACTTATTGACTCGAGTTCGTATGATAGTGATGACCCTAGGCGAATCTGACTCTGTTGTTGTAGTGGTTTTATCACTGGTTGACTGAAATATGACTTGTATTCATCACAAAGAGTTTTGAATACCCACGTTGTGGTGGTAACTTGAGTGGCTTGAGTGTTGAAGAAGCTTTTATGCTTTGAGTTTGTGGCTTCGCCATGTTTGAATTCTTGAGGTTAATTTGATTCCTTTTCTTGAACTTTATCTTCCTCTGAATTTGAAACTTATTTCCTCAATGGTTCTCCTCTCCATAAGGAATTTTGAGGAGACTCTTCCTTTTCCTTGTTTTGAGAAATGATCCTTGTTTATAAGGACACTTGTACCTGTGCCATGCTTGGCGGTTGATTTTCAAGGTGTTTGTTGTCATCCAATTCGTGGAAATGACTGCTTCTTTTAACTTGCTTTTTCAAAATGTGAGCAGCCGCTTGGTCTTTATCCTTATGGCTGAAATGATTTGTCATCTACCCTTGATGGGCTTGAATTTAACGGAGAGCTTGCAATTGACCCGTTTTTGACAACTTGATTTCCTGTAGCTTTATCCTTGATTTCTTTCTTTTGTGCAGAAGTTCCTTTTGACCCATTTTTTCCTTTTGCTTGTTTGCTTCCTTTTGACCAGGGGTTTCTTTTCGTCCCGTTTTTCCTTTTGCTTGCTTAGAAGTAGCCTCTCCATAAAGAATTTCGAGGCAACTTGATTCTGAGATGACTTGAGTGGTGTATGGATAGCATTGCGACTTCGTGCAGACCCAACCCAATTCCAAACATAACTTCTTTATTCTGTCGCTTTTAAGCTCAAAATGCAGACACCTCTCTGTCGGAGCATCTTCCATTCCTGGGTTTTCGGAGAAACCATTCTGGCCCTAACCCCTTCAATCGGCTTTGCCTCGGTACTGTTTGAAGTCTTGCGTACCCTTTGCTGGATCCTTTCCATGATTACCCTTCAAAACTTCCCCTTTGGTGGCGCTTCTTAGGATGCCCCCAGTTTTGATTGATGCAGAGCAAATGAATGCATTTTTCTTTGCCAATTTTTATTATCTTTTTTATCATCATTTTTTTTTAATTTTTTATTATTTTTTTTTTCGATTTTTTTTTTGTGCTTTCACAGGAAAGGATAGGGAAAGAGTATAAACATGAGTGGAACGTAAACTGATCCCGTTTTATTGATAAGACAAAATTTGTGTACAAAAGACACTTAGATTTACAAATGAAAACTTGAATGGAAATGAAAATGAAAAGAAAACTAGACCCTAAAAGATAGACTCTAGGTGGACTGTGATGGACTAGGGTTGGATTGACTGTAGTGACTTTGTTCTTCTCGATGCTTAAATCGATCAGACAGGTTGTTGTTGGTCTTGAACAATTCCTTTGTTCTTTTGGAGGTTTGATCTCAACCTTCTCAGACACAAACTTCATTCATTTCTAAGAAAAATTCGAAAGGATCGAACGATTCTTGTTCAGCAATTTTTTTTTGCATTAATCCCATGGTTAGGCAAAGGATTGGTTGATGTTCAGCTTGCTCTTGGGATGATGGACCCATTGTCAACCAGGTCTTGTAGGCGGTTTTTCAAAGTCCAGCATGATTCTGCTTCTTGTATGAGTCTTCTTTGAGTTGACCCAACTAGATTAAGTCTTCCACCTTAGTTGCAGTCGCAATGAGCGATTGGAACGTAGGCAAGTACTGTGTTTGAAGTTGTGACTGGTAGACAGGCAGTAAATTCTTGATTATTATGTCAACTTGTTCCTGTTCAGAGGGTCGATTGATCATTTGAGCAGCTTTGGCTCTCCACCTCGAAAGGAACGAGGAGAAGGGCTCATTGTTCTTTTGTTTAGTGGTTTCCAGCTCCCTCCGGGTAATATCCACTTCGATATTATAATGGTACTGCGTGTTGAAAGCATTGCATATGTCCTCCCAATTCTTCATTTTGGAACGATCCAAGCTCACAAACCATCTTAATGCAGCACCAGTCAAAGATTGCTGAAACAACTGAGCAAGGAGCTCGCTGTTCAGGCCAAACGGGTTGAGGGCACCCACATACATTTTCAGGTGCATTTTGGGACAAGTGGTTCCGTCAAACTTGTCCATGTTAGGCATCTTGAATTTTGCAGGTAATCTTGCTTCGAGGAATAAGGACAAGGAGTCCATGTCCACCACTTCATTGTGTGTCTTGAGGTCAGTAATAGACCTTTCTAGCAATTCCAGCTTCTCTCTCATTTTCTGAGCTTCCAGCTCAGAAGCAGTTCTGGAGGGCATGTCGTCCAGGTTAAGGGCAGGGTTTGTCGGTTCAGCAGCAGGACCCTGATTGGAGGTAGCAGGACCACTTCCCCCAGCGGAAGCCCCATTTCCATTACCACCACCTAGTTCAGCTATTAGGGCAGTCCTTTGGGCAGCCAATGCCTCATTCATTCTGGCCTCCATTCTGGCCTCCAGTTGTTCAATGAGGTTTTGGATGTCAGTAAGTGATGCCATTGGTGCAGGTCGGGTTGTTGGAGTTGTAGGTGAAGCGGGTGTAGCTGGTGAGGTTGGTGAAGCCGGTGATAGCACTGTAAGTGTGACTAGAACTTGGATAGGCACTCGAACAGCGGGTACCTGTGAAAGGACATAGTCAAAATGATTAGACTATCCTATATAAGGTGTTTTCGTAGGGTATGTGAGATAGTGTGAGGTAGGGTAGTGTATGGGTAAGGTATTTGGACTTGACTCTTGTGATGTGGGGTGGTATGACCAAACAATGTAGGGTAGTGTTGGTATAGGGAAGAATGACTTGACCCTGTGAGATGGGACGGTTTGACCCTGTGTGGTAGGGTAATGTTGGTATGCTAGGACACCTAGGATAGGACCCAATGGGATGTGATATGTAAGGTAGAGTGCTTAGGGCTGGACACCTCGACTTTTTGAAAGGCCCTAAGTTCTCAAAAAAATTTTTTTTTTTGGGCTTTAGGGGCCAAATTGTGAACTTTTGGGCCTCTGTGGCCAAAATGTAATTTTCCAGGTCTCAGGGACCAAAATGTAATTTTTCAAGTCTTAGGGACCAAAATGTGATTTTTCAGCTTTTGAAATGGAATGTTTTTTTTTGTGAAGTATGGGATGAATGCGTAAATGCGCACAACATCACAACATAATTCATTTTAATGGAATGATTTAGCATCATTGGGTGCATACAGCCCTAAAGGATAGGTTCTATAGGCTATGACACAAATAGAGAATAGGCTTATAAAGGGACCCTTGAACCTTGAGCATGGATATACCTAACCAAATGTGAAACAAAGAGTTTCGCGTGGGTCCGACAATACGCATACTCATGGGCCACCCCCAAAAGGATTAACGATGGTTTGCGGTAACAGGGAGGACGCTTTGGCTGTCCGTCGACATAATCAAGGAGACCTACCGATCAGCGCTACTTGCTATCCAGACTTAGAAGTTTGAACAGAGGAGAAGAAATTCATTTGAAATTCATTTTTTATGCAATGGAGAAAAGGATTCTCAATCGTGCAAATAAATAAACAAATTTGAATGATTCAAAGTAAATTTCAATTAGGTCCAAATTCTTTTTATTAAGCATTCTTAAAGAAAGAATACTTAATCTTTGTTGGGGTACCTTGCAAAACAAAGCATAGTAAAATAATACCCTAAAGAAGGGTAGGTTAGTTTACACAACAATTGTAGTCCACTTTATGCAAAATGATTACATAAGTCCCCAGCAAAGTCGCCAAACTGTGAACCCCTCCCCAAAATATTAGGCATATGATGCATGTGACTAAGGGTAGAAATGCACGTGAATGTATGAGTCGCCACCTTGTTTAATTATTTTAGGGTAAACTAGGAAAAACCCTAAGTGACTCCAATTTTAATTAACCTAATTACTAGATTAATTAACCCAATGTCTAAGGCATGGTCTTCGAACCCGAGGTGGATCTCGAGACTATGTCATGCTGATGAACTAACCAAATGAATGAACGCTTTGCAGGTAAGATGAAGTAATTGGACCAATGAAAATGTTTATGTGATTTCGACTTGCCGCCCGGGGTTAAATCCCTAACGTGCCTACGTACTTCCGTTTGAATAGAAGATCAAAGTCAACGTAGTTCGATTGGCCTTTTTAAAAGGGCTTTGAATGGGTATGCTTAATGCATGAATGTGTGTATGCTTCGTGCATTTTTGTTTAGGCATTTTGCCAAAAAGGTTGATTGATTTATTGAGGCGTTTGTTGCCAAAGGAGGTGTTTGATTGGGCTTATTGTTGCCAAAAGGAAGTGTTTGATTGGGCTTATTGTTGCCAAAAAGAAGTGTTTGATTGGGCTTATTGTTGCCAAAAATGGATTAAGGCTTTTAGCCAAAGAGTTTTGTGATTTAGGCAATTTGTTTGCCAAAAGATTGGTTTATTTAAAGGCTTTTAGCCAAAAATGTGTAGATTTGAAGGCTTCTAGCCACAATTATTGATTAATTGGACTTAATCCGGACTGTTCGAAATAAAGACAATTAAACCGTAGTTATTAATTAACTAGGCTTTTTAGCCAATATTGTCGGATTTAGCATTAACACCACGATTATTAATTAACCGGGTATTTAAGCTTAATCATATTTGATTGAGGCAGTTTATTTGCCTAATTGATGACATGAATGTGTTTATACAGTTGTAGAGTTATTAGGAGTAGAAGAGAAATATGCATGAAGTGCTAAAATTAAATGAGCAGAGTTTTGTTTATTTACCTGAGTTAACCGGCGACCGCTTCTTAGCTTCAGCTTGAAAAACTCCGGATTAAGCTCCTCGTTTGGGGAATATTAATTTAGAATTAATTTAATTTAAGTGGTCAAATATCAAAGCAAGAAAGCAATAAAAGCTAAATTAAAAATGCAGAAAAGCAGTAAAAGAATCGCAAGGAGCGTAGGGGAGAAGGAGCGTTCGTCAACACAGACTGAGTGCGTCAAACTGAGGGCTTCGGGGCCAATTTATAGGCAAAAAATCGGACTGTTTCGGCGGCTTTGCTAATTTTTCGTTCCGGAGGCTTTTCCGGGAGTTCCCGACCTCCAAAAAATATTCCGGGACCAGTTCCGTGATCCTCGCGACGTCCCGGACGTTTTAAGTACCATATATGCATACTTTCGGTGAACTTCCAAAATGGCCTCCGGTCCGGCCGGACTGTTTGCAGTCCAGGAAAACTGGCTTTTTGAGCCTCAAAATTTGAGTATTCACAGTCGAATGACTTGGTCTCCCCCTACATTAACCATGGAGGCCAAAGTAGCCAGAGCATCAGCAAACTGATTTTTGGCTCGCGGCAAGTAGTGGAAGGATAAATCCTCAAATTGCTGAGCCAATTCGTCCAAGCGTTGTAGGTAAGGAACCAAACGCTCTTCCTTAATTTTCCATTTTCTCAAAGCTTGGGAGACTATTAAATTGGAATCCCCGAAAACCTTGAGGACCTTTATTTCCTTTTCCAGGGCTGCTTCTAACCCGCTTATGCAAGCTTCATACTCGACTTCATTGTTGGTGCAGTCGAAATCTAATTTGATTGCAATTGGGACGTATTCTCCACAAGGAGTTTTGAATACGACTCCAACCCATTTCCATGGTAGTCTGAAGCTCCATCGAAGTACATTTCCCAGACCTCACTTTCCAAGCTCAACAAGTCTTCATCAGGAAATTCTACCTCCGGCATTTGGTCTTCGACCGGTAATTCTGCTAATTGATCAGCCAAGGCTCCGCCTTTCACCGCCTTCCGTTGCACAAATTTTAAATCATAGGCTGCGAGCACCGACACGCACTTAGCCATCTTACAGTCAAGAACCGGCCTCTCCATAAGGAATTTCAAGGGGTTCGATTCAGAAATAACATATGTGGTGTAGGATGAGCGGTTGTGCTGCAGCTTTGTGCAAGCCCAGACTAAAGCCAGACACAACTTCTCTATCTTATTGTATTTTAGCTCGTATTCCAGCATCCTTTCGTTGAGGTAATACACGGCATTTTCTACCATTGTTTCTTCTGCTCGCTGAGCTAGCATTGCACCCATCGCTTCCTCTGTCACTGATAGGTACAATAGCAAAGGCTTTCCTAGCCTTGGTGGCTGTAAAACTGGCGGGGATAACAGATATTGCTTGACTTGGTCAAAAGCTTTCTTACAATCCTCATTCCATTTGATGGCTACTCCTTTCCTGAGTAATTTGAAAATCGGACCACAAGTATCGGCCAGTTGATTAATGAACCGGCTGATGTACTGTAGCCTTCCTAGGAAACCCCGAACTTCCTTTTCCGTCTTTGGTGCCGGCATTTCCAAAATGGCTTTGGCTTTTGAAGGGTCAATCTCTATGCCCTTCCGACTGACCATATGTCCCAGAAATACTCCGGATGTAGCTCCAAACAGACATTTTGCCGGGTTGAGCTTTAAATTGTACTTTCGAAGTCTAAGGAAGAACTTCTCAAGTGCTGTTGTATGTTCTTTAGCTGTTTTTGATTTAACAACCATATCGTCCACATACACTTCTACTTCTTTGTGAATCATGTCATGGAAGATAGTCGTTGCCATTCTTTGATAGGTTCCCCCGGCATTTTTTAGCCCAAAAGGCATAACCCTGTAACAGTAGGTTCCCCACTCCGTGATAAATGTCGTTTTCTCTTTGTCTAGCAAATGCATCATTATTTGATTGTATCTGACAGTAAGATCGGTCAAGGAGACCATCTCGTGTCCAGCCATTCGGTCCACCAACAAGTCAATATGCGGCAGGGGGAAGTCGTCCTTCGGACATGCTTTATTCAAATCCCGGTAATCCACACACATTCTGACTTTGCCATCTTTCTTCGGCACCGGCACAATATTTGCTAACCACGTCGAGTAAGCAATGGGTTCTATGAACTTATTCTCCAATTGCTTGGCTACTTCCTCCTTGATTTTCAAGGACCATTCTGTTTTCAGCCTTCTTAGCTTCAGTTTTACTGGTTTAGCCTCAGGGTATACTGGAATCTTGTGCACCGCTATTGCTGGGTCAATTCCCGTGATGTCACTTGCCTTCCACATGAAACAATCGGCAAACTTCTTCAAACATTCACTGACCTGTTTCCTGTTCACACAGTCAGATGCAATGTATGTATGTTCATTTTCTTCTTTGCCAATTATTATTTTTTCCTTTTCATTTTTTATTTCATTTATTTGATCTTCATTATTTCTGCTTGGAAATGCTTGGAAAGATAGACACATGGGGTAGTCAAGAATTTGCAAGCCTTTATTGATTATGACGGAATCGTCTTCAAAAATTACATCAAATTTAAAGTCTGGATTTTCTAAATCCGACACAGACGACTCAGAACTGGAACTGGACTCTGACTCGATTTCAGACTCGGGGTCAAACTCAGACTCAGTACAGGACTTGATTACAGACTCTAGGTTTGACTCGGGAGGGGGTTTATCAGCAGCGCGCTCCTCCTCGGCGTACCAGTTGGTGAGAGGCCCTTCGTACGGCTTGATCAGGCTCAACAGGTCTTGATTCCCTTCACTTCCTGTAATGACTGCAACCTCGTCAAAGAGACTGGGTTGCGTGAAGTCTTCCACTTCTAGTTCAGTTATTGTTTCGGGCTTGTTGCCCCAGACATCAGAGAATATTTCTAACCCAGGCAGCATCTTCTTAGCAGTCGGGAAGCGGAATGGTTCTTGGAAGCCACGATAAGGAATCGTTTCTCTCGGTTTGCAGAAGTAACCATTCAAAGTCAAAAGGTAAGGCCGCATTTGTATACTCTCCTTCCTTCCCCTCCTGGTTCTCTCAGCACGGTCTTCATCAGTGGGCTCATAACCCAATCCAAAGGTCCCTTCATTTACTGGACACTCCCAGGCTTGTAGTGTGGGGTATGTCTTTCCGGACCTTGCCATAATCATTCCCGGCAGATAGGACATCTTCAGCATTAAAGGCACTATGCAGTTTATTTGCACCGTCCCGAAATCAAAGAGAATTCGAGAGTTTGCGGTCTTTCCTTCTATGAACTGCACGGTGTCATATTGAAATCCCGAGAGGGGCAAATTGGCAGTTTCAGGGTTGACCTCAAAGAGAGGCTGGCCCTTTGGTTTCTTGAGCTGGTTGTAGTCATCCCCCTGGATAGTGATAACCTTGTCCTCATAAGGAAACTTGACCTTTTGGTGCAGGGAAGAGGGCACTGCCTTAGTATGGTGTATCCATGGTCGATCCAGAAGTAAGTTGAAGCTAGTTGGCACATCAATTACTTGGAACAGGACCTCCATCACAGCTGGCCCAATTGTTAACTTCAACGTAGCAACCCCCAACACTTCCCTCCGGGTGCTGTCGTAGGCTTTAACTATCTGGTCTGATGGAATGAAATCTGTTTCTTCCAACCCTAGACAGCTGGCTACCCTTAGTGGGCAGACGTTCAGTGCTGACCCATTATCAATGAGAACCATGGGCACAGTTTTATCTCTAGTCTCAACGGTGACATAAAGGGCATTGTTGTGACTGCCTCCCTCCTTGGATAAGTCATCATCAGAGAACCCGATGCTTTGCATCTTTAATGAGTGGGTGAGGGTGGATACCAGCACTTCGGGGCTAACCTCCACCGATGTTTGCAGTTGACTCAAAGCCTTGCAAAGAGCTTGGCGATGAGGAAAGGATGATGCCAGAAGTCCAATTACTCAGGTGGCCAGATTCACCCTGTTGCTGCTGTTTGCTTCGACCTTCTGGTCCAACAGGAAAGAGAAGTTTAATCGTTCCACCTTGAAGAGTTTGGAAAATCTGGCCCATCTTGAGGAGTACGACTGGGCCGGCGCTATTCTGAGCCGCATGTATGATGACATGTGTGATCTGAGTCGGGGCCATTGTAAACTCAACGGGACCTACTACTTTTGGGAGGTAATGTAAAGAACATTCTCCCTTTCGATGCTTTTCTGTTTATTTACTGATTTTCCCTCACTGATTCTTGCTTCTGTGTTGCAGACTTGGGCATTTGAGTATTTTCCTTACACTTGCCCGGAGCTGATTCATGCTGATCTTGGATTAGGGCTGGTACCTTTGGCTTGGAGGTGGTACCGAACAAACCTCCAAACTGTTCGACGGAGAAAGTCGTTAAGGGACCTGCTGACCTTCTTCGATACTTGCACCGTGGATCAGGTAAGTGTCTTGTAAATTTTTTGTATGTGAAAATAAAAAGGATTTATTAACACATTTGCTTCTTTCATTAGGTTGAGGTGGGGGCGATGACCGCCCGTTTACAGAGTTGGATTCAGGCCGACCCCCATTTCCAGCGGTCGGATGCCATGTCTCGATGGAGGGTGGTCCTGTCACACCCCGTCCTGAGGCGATATTACTTGGGCGAGAGAGTTGACTTTCAGATCAAAGGCTGCCGCTCCGTCCCTTATTCCCCTCCCGAGGACATGCGAGCGGGAAAGCAGATGACGCTTACCGACGCTCATATCGAGGGCTTCCCCCATGTAGAGTTCATTCTGGGAGGAGATTATGATGAGTTCTGCAAGATGTTTCTGATGTAGCCTATCGGATCTCGGTTTGATGATTTTCAGGCACCTTCACAGCCTCCTATCACACATTCTTCTCGGGCTTCGGGCCCCTTGATCAGGACTCCAAGGAGGAGGCCCCAGACTGATCCCTCTTCTTCCACTCCGGTTGAGGGCCCATCTCAGGCTGGGCCTAGTCGCCCGTCAGGTCCTTCCAGGGCTCCTCGGGCCATTTCAGAGGCTACCGGGCCGCTTCATCTAGGCCTGGCCAACCTACGTCTTCCATACAGCATTTCCTACTATACACCTGACGGGACTCTAGCTTTTCCGGAGGTCTCCCTGGAGAATGTGGATCGCTTGGATCTTCCTCCCGAGGACATTAATGAGGTAATGACTGATAAATCTCTCACAAAAAGGATTCATAAGAGATGTGATATTGACTTGTGTTTTTTTTTTTTTATATGGTTTCTAGGTTCCAAGCGGCTTGGTCAGTCAGATGATGGAGCTGATGCTCGGGATGCAGCAAGAACTTTCTGCGTCCTGGACTCTGAGGGCCTTTGATGATCAGAGGAGGAGGAGGCCCCGCCGCTGATGCCATGGTTGCTAGATTTTTCCTGTGTTTTTTTCTTTGCCTATACTGAACTTTGACTGTACCTGCACTTGGTTAGCACTGAAAATTTATATGTATGCATGTTTATTCACTTCAATTAAGAAAGAACAGAATTTCTCTTTTTAATTTGCAAATCCCGACTCTTCTTCGATTTTTCCCTCATCATTTTTTTTGTTTTTATCAAAATTTTTTTCTTTCGGCAGTAGCCGCCGCCGCCTCCGGCGCGTTTTTTCTATAAAAGGTCCTGTTTTTTCCTCTTTTTTTCTCGAAATCTATGCCAAAACAAAACAGTTTTTTTTTTCAGCCAGTTTCTCTCTTTTCCTTTTTCTTTCTTTCTTCAAAAATGAATCCCTTTTATAATCATAGCATGCACAGCTGGACTAGAAGTCTCTCCAAAGTCGAAAAGATCAACTTAGGGAGGTACAGTCTTTCTCCTATTGTTACCCTTAGGGGAGTGGTAATTGACTGGGATTTTCTACGAGCTTGCATCAGACTTTGGGACCCGGAGGCCCACGTTTTCCGGTTCGGGGCCATGATGGAGGAGATGTGCCCTCTTTTTGAGGAATTCTGCGCCATTATAGGGTGCGATCCCAATGCCCCTTTAGTCAAGCATGAGGTAAAAATTGGGTATGTTCGGTCATTTGGAAGCCTGTTTCAGTTCAGCCAGCCACAAGCTAGGGCCATGATTGTTGGTGACTAGAAAACAATTCTGCTACCCCTGATTGATGAATTTTCAGAGGTTCACTCAGATGACCCAGACCGGATGAGGCTGAGAATGCGGGCCTTGGTTTTCTGCTTATTAGCTGATTTCTTGTTCAACAAGGACCCGGGCTTTGGGGATTTGCGACTCTGCCCCATGATTCGACAGATGGAGGATATGGGTTGCATCGGCGGCATTGTGCTGGCAGAGACTATCAGGAGCCTTGACAGAGATGCTTTAGGCTTCGATGACGGGACGGTCTCTCCGATTGTTCTCCAGGTATTTCACCTTTTCCTCTTTCTTTTTTCTTCTTTCTTTTGGTTCGTTCCTTTGTAATAGAAAGGATCCATTACTCAGGTTTGGTTAAAGGACCATCTCCAAGTGGTTGCTGCTCCTACTTTCTCGCCTTACAACCCCTCTCAGTATCGTATGCGGAGGATCCTAATCACTCACCCGTCTACTGACGCATGGACCTCATGGCTGATTGAGTTGGGTCCAAATGAGGTACTGTGGTACATTTCCTAGTATGCATCACCCGCTTTATTCAGGTTAGCTCCCGCCATACTCGGGTTTACCTTTTAGGCCTTACACACTGTACTTGGTACTGCGCTTTGCGCGTTTTGAGGCAGATGGGGATAGACCAGACTGTTCCGATTATGGATGACATTTCAGCTGATTCAGCCCATCACTCTGGGTGTTACCCGAGCCGTCCTTAGGGCTTGGGTTAGAGACCATCACATGGTTAGGCCTTGACCTAATCCTGCCGGTGTTCAGACTTCTCCTGAGTATCGGACCTAGTTCATTGCCGTTGTTTGGCCGATTGAGAGGCCAAGGAGGACCGCACTGCTGAGTGCACTTGAGGGTTGGGCTCAGGTTGACGCTGATGATGAGATTGGGACTGATGAGGAGATTGTGTTGGCTCCTTGGACAGGCGAGGTTGGAGAGAGTTCAGCAGCTAGAGATGACTCGGAGGATGTTGCCCCACGGAGGCGACGGGACACCTAAACTCTTATAGGCTTTTGGACTTTTGTTGTTTTTCCCTTATTTTGACTTTTTTGTTTGGGACTTTGACTTTGGATTTTTGGATGTATGTTTTGTTTTTCTTTTTTTTTTTTCGGACTTGGACTTAGACTGCATTATTTTGGACTCTATTGCTTTCTGCTTGACTTCGGGCTATTTGACTTTATTTAATTGGAATGAGATTTGACTTTTAAGCTTTCCAAGCATTTTCCAACTTTATTTATTCAAGCTCTAATTTTTGCCTAAGCCGCCTTTTCGGGTTTTCAACTTAGCGAGCTGCCCATTTTTGCTTAAGTCACCCTTTTCGGGTTTTCAACTTAGCGGGCCCCGACTTTTGCCTAAGCCGCCCTTTCGGGTTTTCAACTTAGCGGGTTTTTCTCTTTTTTTTTTTCACTTGCTTTTTTTTTCACTTTTTTTTTCTTTCCTCTTTTCTTTTTTTTTTCTTTTGGCAAAGAAGAATGAAATGATTTTTTTTATTAATGCTTAGACCACGCCCAAAGAGGGCTGCCTACATATCTCCGATACATAATTTCTTTTTTCCGAGGAGAATCAGGTCTAATGTAGCTCTTTTTACATTATGCAATGCTTATTATACAAAATATCTTTTTAACTGATCTAAATTACATGGATTCGTGCATTCCAAACCATCCAAATCAGTCAAAATGATGGCTCCGCCAGACAATATTTTCTTCAACACATAGGGTCCAGCCCAATGAGGACGAAACTTCCCACGTGGGTCTATGATTGGCTGTCTAATTTCTTTCAGGACCAAACAACCTTCTTCTAGTTTTCGGTCTTTGACCTTCTTATTAAAATGTCGTGCCATTCTTCTCTGGTAAACTTGAGTTTGGTGGATCGCTTGCAATCATTTTTCGTCCATACCCAAGAGTTGCAGATGATAATTCTTAGCCCAATCTGCTTCGCTGATCTAGCTTTCGCGGATAATCCTCGCCGACTGAACTTCCAGCTTAATAGGCAACACTGCTTCCATACCATACACTAAGGAATACGGGGTTGCCCCAGTAGGCGTTCTGATTGAAGTACTGTATCCCCATAAGGCATTTGGTAATTGTTCGTGCCAAGCTTTATGCTTTTGAACTGTCTTTTGTAGAATGACCTTTATAGCCTTATTTGCAGCCTCTACAGCCCCATTTGTTTGTGGCCGATAGGGTGAAGACTTATGATGCTGAATCTTCTTTTGCTTCAGCAGGTCACAAAATTCACTTTGAAAGTGGGACCCGTTATCAGTAATAATCTCGAATGGCGTTCTGTACCGACAAAGGATGTTAGTACGAACGAACTGTGCTGCCTTCTTGGCATTCAAGACCGAATAGGAGGCTGCCTCAATGCACTTAGTGAAATAATCAACAGCGACCAGGATAAATTGGTGACCATTGGAAGCCTTTGGGTGGATTTTTCTGATCACGTCTATGCCCCAAGTTGCGAAAGGCCATGGTGAAGCAATAGGATTCAAATTGACCGGAGGCTATCTTTGCAGCTTAGCAAAAATTTGACACTCATGGCACTTCTGCGCGTGCCTCACGCAGTCTGCATTCATGGTTGACCAGTAATAACCCAGGTTCACGATTTCCGAGCCAAGGCTATCCCGTGCATGTGTGGACCAGACTCCCCATTATGTAAGGAATCCATGATGGTTTGAGCTTCTCCCTCATCAATGCACCTTAGGTGCAGGCCATTCCAACTTCTTTTATACAGAACTCCCCCAGTAAGGAAATATCCGGATGCTAACTGTCTCAATGTCTGTTGATCAGTCTTTGTGGATCCCTCCGGGTAGGCTTCATTCTGAAGATAATTCTGTATATCCCAATACCAGGGCTTGTCATCCACCAAATTCATGATATGTGCTGGCTGTTTCTATAGCCGAACTGTCAGAGGTCGAATGACTTGGTCTCCCCCTACATTAACCATGGAGGCCAAAGTAGCCAGAGCATCAGCAAACTGATTTTTGGCTCGCGGCAAGTAGTGGAAGGATAAATCCTCAAATTGCTGAGCCAATTTGTCCAAGCGTTGTAGGTAAGGAACCAAACGCTCTTCCTTAATTTTCCATTTTCTCAAGGCTTGGGAGACTATTAAATTGGAATCCCCGAAAACCTTGAGGACCTTTATTCCCTTTTCCAGGGCTGCTTCTAACCCCTTTATGCAAGCTTCATACTCGGCTTCGTTGTTGGTGCAGTCGAAATCTAATTTGACTGCGATTGGGACGTATTCTCCACAAGGAGTTTTGAATACGACTCCAACCCCATTTCCATGGCAGTTTGAAGCTCCATCGAAGTACATTTCCCAGACTTCACTTTCCAAGCTCAACAAGTCTTCATCAGGAAGTTCTACCTCCAGCATTTGGTCTTCGACCGGTAATTCCGCTAATTGATCAGCCAAGGCTCCGCCTTTCACTGCCTTTCGTTGTACAAATTTTAAATCATAGGCTGCGAGCACCGACACCCACTTAGCCATCTTACTGTCAAGAACCGGCCTCTCCATAAGGAATTTCAAGGGGTTCGATTCAGAAATAACGTATGTGGTGTAGGACGAGAGGTAGTGCTGCAGTTTTGTACAAGCCCAAACTAGAGCCAGACACAACTTCTCTATCTTATTGTATTTTAGCTCGTAGTCTAGCATCCTTTTGCTGAGGTAATACACGGCATTTTCTACCCTTGTATCTTCTGCTTGTTGAGCTAGCATTGCACCCATCGCTTCTTCTGTCACTGATAGGTACAATAGCAAAGGCTTTCCTAGCCTTGGTGGCTGTAAAACTGGCGGGGATAACAGATATTGCTTGACTTGGTCGAAAGCTTTCTGATAATCCTCATTCCATTTGATGGCTACTCCTTTCCTGAGTAATTTGAAAATCGAACCACAAGTATCGGCCAATTGATTGATGAACCGGCTGATGTACTGTAGCCTTCCCAGGAAACCCCGAACTTCTTTTTCCGTCTTCGGTGCTGGCATTTCCAGAATGGCTTTGGCTTTTGAAGGGTCAATCTCTATGCCCTTCCGACTGACCATATGCCCCAGAAATACTCCGGATGTAGCTCCAAACAGACATTTCGCCGGGTTGAGCTTTAAATTGTACTTTCGAATTCTAAGGAAGAACTTCTCAAGTGCTGTTGTATGTTCTTCAGCTGTTTTTGATTTAACAACCATATCGTCCACATACACTTCTACTTCTTTGTGAATCATGTCATGGAAGATGGTCGTTGCCATTCTTTGATAGGTTGCCCCGACATTTTTGAGCCCAAAAGGCATAACCCTATAGCAATAGGTTCCCCACTCTGTGATGAATGCCGTCTTCTCTTTGTCTGGCAAATGCATCATTATCTGATTGTATCCGACAGCAAGATCGATCAAGGAGACCATCTTGTGTCTAGCCATTCGGTCCACTAATAAGTCAATATGCGGCAGGGGGAAGTCGTCCTTCGAATCAACACATTTTGGCTAAAAAGCCTTTAAATAACCAATCTTTTGGCAATCAGATTGCATAAATCACAAAACTTTTTGGCCAAAGGCCTTAATCCATTTTTTGGCAAACCAATAAGTCCAATCAACATTTTTTTGGCAAACCAATAAGCCCAATCAACATTTTTGGCAAAAATGCCTAAACAAAATGCACAAAGCATACACACACTCATGCATAAAGCATCCCCATTCAAAGCCCTCTAAAAGAGGCCTATCGAACTACGTGGACTTTGATCTTCCATTCAAACGGAAGTACGTAGGCACGTTTGGGATTTAACCCCGAGCGGCAAGTCAAAATCACTTAAACATTTCATTGGTCCAATTACATTAATCACCCTGCAAAGCATTCATTCTTTGGTTAGTTCATCAACATGACATGGTCTCGGGATCCACCTCGGGTTCGCAATCCAGGCCTTAGACATTGGGATAATTAATCTAGTAACTAGGTTAATTAAAATTGGAGTCACTTAGAGTTTTTTCCTAGTTTACCCTAAAATAATTAAACAAGGTGGCGACTCACACATTCACGTGCATTTCTGCCCTTAGTCATATGCAACATATGCCTAACATTTGGGGTGGGGGTTCACAGTTTGGCGACTCTGCTGGGGACTTAATTGCAATCTTTTTGCATAAGTGGACTACAATTGCTGCATAGACTAACTAGCCATTCTTTAGGGTTTTATTTTACTATGCTTTGTTTTGCAGGGTACCTTGACATAAATCGAGTGTTCTTTCTTTAAGAATACTTGATGAAGGGAAATTTGAACTTAATTGACAAATTTGATTAAAACATTTAAATTTGTTGATTTATTTGCACGATTGAGAATCCTTTTCTCCATTGCATAAAAAATGAATTTCAAATGAATTTCTTCTCGCTCTGTTCAAACTTCTGAGTCTGGATAGCAAGTAGCGCTGATCGGCAGGTCTCATTGATTATGTCGACGGACAGCCAAAGCGTCCTCCCTGTTACCGCAAACCGCCCCTAATCCTTTTGGGGGTGGCCCATGAGTATGCGTACCGTTGGACCCACGCGAAACTCTTTGTTTCACATGTGGTTAGGTATATCCATACTCAAGGTTCAAGGGTCCCTTATAAGCCGATTCTCTATTTGAGTCATAGCCTATAGAACCTATCCTTTAGGACTGTATGCACCCAATGATGTGAACCATACCATTAAATAGATTATGACGTGTTGTTATGCGCATTCACGACATATCATAAACATGAGGTAAACACAAAGAGAGCATGAAACACTCTTCTCATTCATGCACAGTTGGACAAAAGAGTCGATCTACATCAGTTACCCTGACACACCAACCACTGTACCTAATCCAGCTACCCTTATCCTTACAGGTGCCCACAATCCGAGTGCCTACCCAAGTGCCAATCACACCTATGGTGCTATCACCAGCTTCACCAGCTACACCAGTTTCACCTGCAACTCCAACAACCCTACCTGCACCAATGGCATCACTTGCTGACATCCAAACCCTCATTGAACAGCTCGAGGCCAGAATGAATGAGGCATTGGCTGCCCAAAGGATTGCCCTGATAGCTGAATTGGGTAATGGTAATGGTAATGGAAATGGGGTTTCCGCTGAAGGGAGTGGACCGGCTACCTCCAATCAGGGACGTGCCTTCCAAAACCCTGCCCTTAACCTGGATGACGTGCCTTCCAAAACTGCTTCTGAGCCGGAAGCTCAAAAAATGAGAAAAAAACTGGAAACCACCAAACAGAAAAACAATGAACCCTTTCCCTCGTTCCTTACGAGAAAAAGGACCAAGGTCGCCCAAATGATCAACCGGCCTTCTGAGCAAGAACAGGTAGACATAATCATAAAGAACCTGCAGCCTGTCTACCAACAATAGTTACAAACCCAATACTTACCAAACTTCCAGTCGCTCATTGCCGCTGCTACAAAGGTAGAGGATTTAATTCAAATGGGGCAACTGAAAGAAGACTCAGGAACCTCCAAATATAAGAAACCTGGCCAACCTGGCAAAGTCCACGAAGTGGCAAGCATCACCCCCACAAATCCTTTACGTGTGGGCAATATGAGAAATGGCAATCGGTCAAGATGGACATATACTGATCTCGGGATGCCAATCCTTTTGGTTTTCCGAGAGGCTGTCAAGGCCAACTACATCAAGCCCTTGGAAGCAAGGCCGCCACCCAACCCTTTACCAGGAAACTACCGAACCAATGAATACTGTGAATATCATCAGGGTCATGGGCACGAGACTGAAGCGTGCTGGATGCTTAAGAACCGCATCCAAGACCTGGTGGACGACGGTTCAATCATCCCAAGAAGTGAGTCAAACATTAGCACTAATCCCTTACCAAATCACGGGGTAAATGCTATTGTTTCTGACCAGGAATTGATCGATCCTTTCGAGCTATTCCTAGAAATGAATGACACTTGTGGCCTGGACCTGAATGACTTATCCGAAACCATAACTGAACTGGAGGCGGAAGACTTCATGTAGCCTAGTCTCTTTGACGAGGTTGCGGTTATCACCGGAAGTGACGAGAATCGAGACTTGCTCAACCTAATCAAGCCAAGCGGAGGACCTCTCACCAACTGGTACGCCGAGGAGGATCGCACTACTGATAGACCCCCTCCCGAGTCAAACCAAGAGTCAAAATCTGTAGCAAAGTCCTGTACTGAGTTCGAGTCTGACCCCGAGTCTGAAACCGAGTCAGAGTCCAGTCCCAGTTCTAAGTCGTCTGTGTCGGATCTAGAAGATCCAGATTTCAAATTCGATGTAATTTTTGAAGACGACTCCGTCATAATCAATAAAGGCTTGCAAATTCTTGACTACCCTGCGTGTCTATCTTTCCAAGCATTTCCAAGCAAAAATAATCAAATAAATGAAATAAAAAATGAAAAGGAAAAAATAATAATTGGCAAAGAAGAAAATGAACATACATACATTGCATTTGATTGTATGAACAGGGAACAAGTTAGTGAATGTTTGAAGAAATTTGCCGATTGCTTCATGTGGAAGTCAAGTGACATCACGGGAATCGACCCAGCAATAGTGGTGCATAAGATTCCGGTATACCCTGAGGCTAAACCAGTGAAACAGAAGCTTAGAAGGCTGAAGACAGAATGGTCCTTAAAAATCAAGGAGGAAGTTGCCAAGCAACTGGAGAGCAAGTTCATAGAACCCATTGCTTACCCGACATGGTTAGCAAACATTGTGCCGGTTCCTAAGAAGGATGGAAAAGTCAGAATGTGTGTGGATTATCGGGATTTGAATAAAGCATGTCCGAAGGACGACTTCCCCCTGCCGCATATTGACTTGTTGGTGGACCGTATGGCCGGACACGAGATGGTCTCCTTGACTGATCTCGCTGTCGGGTACAACCAAATAATGATGCATTTACCAGACAAAGAGAAAACGGCATTCATCACAGAGTGGGGAACCTACTGCTATAGGGTCATGCCTTTTGGGCTCAAAAATGCCGGGGCAACCTATCAAAGAATGGCGACAACCATCTTCCATGACATGATTCACGAAGAAGTCGAAGTGTATGTGGACGACATGGTTGTCAAATCAAAAACGGCTGAAGAACATACAACAGCACTTGAGAAGTTCTTCCTTAGACTTCGAAAGTACAACTTAAAGCTTAATCCGGCGAAATGTCTATTCGGAGCTACATCTGGAGTATTTCTGGGGCACATGGTCAGTCGGAAGGGCATAGAGATTGACCCTTCAAAAGCCAAGGCCATTTTGGAAATGCCAGCACCGAGGACGGAAAAAGAAGTTTGGGGTTTCCTGGGAAGGCTACATTACATCAGCCGGTTCATTAATCAATTGGCCGATACTTGTGGTCCGATTTTCAAATTACTCAGGAAAGGAGTAGCGGTTAAATGGAATGAGGATTGCCAGAAAGCTTTCGACCAAGTCAAGCAATATCTGCTATCCCCACCAGTTTTACAGCCACCAAGGCTAGGAAAGCCTTTATTATTATACCTATCAGTGACAGAAGAAGCGATGGGTGCAATGCTAGCTCAACAAGCAGAAGATACAAGGATAGAAAATGCCGTGTATTACTTAAGCAAAAGGATGCTAGAATACGAGCTAAAATACAACAAGATAGAGAAGTTGTGTCTGGCTCTAGTTTGGGCCTGTACAAAGCTGCAGCACTACCTTTCGTCTTACACAACCTATGTCATTTCTGAATCGAACCCCTTGAAGTTCCTTATGGAGAGGCCGGTTCTTGACTGTAAGATGGCTAAGTGGGTATCAGTGCTTGCAGCTTATGATTTAAAATTTGTACAACAGAAGGCAGTGAAAGGTGGAGCCTTGGCTGACCAATTAGCAGAATTACCGGTCGAAGACCAAATGCCAGAGGTAGAATTTCCTGACGAAGACTTATTGAGCTTGGAAAGTGAAGTCTGGGAAATGTACTTTGATGGAGCTTCAAACTACCATGGAAACGGGGTTGGAGTAGTATTCAAAACTCCTTGTGGAGAATACATCCCAATCGCAGTCAAATTGGATTTCGACTGCACCAACAATGAAGCCGAGTATGAAGCTTGCATCAAGGGGTTAGAAGCGGCCCTGGAAAAGGAAATAAAAGTCCTCAAGGTTTTCGGGGATTCCAATTTAATAGTCTCCCAAGCCTTGAGAAAATGAAAAATTAAGGAAGAGCGTTTGGTTCCTTACCTACAACGTTTGGACGAATTGGCCCAACAGTTTGAGGAACTATCTTTCCACTACCTACCGCGCGCCAAAAATCAGTTTGCAGACGCCCTGGCTACTTTGGCCTCCATGGTTAATGTAGGAGGAGACCAAGTCATTCGACCTCTGACAGTACGGCTACAGAAACAGCCAGCACACGTCATGCATTTGGTAGATGACAAGCCTTGGTATTGGGATATATAGAATTATCTTCAAAATGAAGCCTACCCGGAGCGATCCACCAAGACTGATCAACGGACATTGAGACAGTTAGCATCTGGATATTTCCTTACTGGGGGAGTTCTATATAGGAAAAGTTGGAATAACCTGCACCTAAGTTGCGTTGATGAGGGGGAAGCTCAAACCATCATGGATTCCTTGCATAATGGGGAGTCCGGTCCGCACATGCACGGGATAGCCTTGGCTCGGAAAATTATGAACTTGGGTTATTACTGGTCGACCATGAATGCAGATTGCGTGAGGCACGCGCGGAAGTGCCATGAGTGTCAAATTTTTGCCAAGCTGCAAAAGCAGCCTCCGGTCAATCTGAATCCCATTGCTTCGCCCTGGCCTTTCGCAACTTGGGGCATAGACGTGATCGGAAAGATCCATCCAAAGGCTTCCAATGGCCATCAATTCATCCTGGTTGCTGTTGATTACTTCACTAAGTGGATTGAGGCAGCCTCCTATTCGATTTTGAATGCCAAGAAGGCAGCACAGTTCGTTCGTACCAACATCCGTTGTCGGTATGGAACACCATTTGAGATCATTACTGACAACGGGTCTCACTTTCAAAGTGAATTTTCGGACCTATTGAAGCAAAAGAAGATTCAGCATCACAAGTCTTCACCCTATCGTCCACAAACAAATGGGGCCGTAGAGGCTGCAAACAAGGCTATAAAGGTCATTTTGCAGAAGATAGTTCAAAAGCATAGAGCTTGGCACGAACAATTGCCAAATGCCTTGTGGGGATACAGGACTTCAATCAGAACGCCTACTGGGGCAACCCCGTATTCCTTAGTATATGGCATGGAAGCAGTGTTGCCTATTGAGCTGGAAGTTCAGTCGGCAAGGGTTATCCGGGAAAGCCAGATCAGCGAGGCAAATTGGGCTGAGAATTATCATTTGCAACTCTTGGGTATGGATGAAAAGCGATTGCAAGCAGTCCACCAAACTCAAGTTTATCAAAGAAGAATAGCGCGGCATTTCAATAAGAAGGTCAAAGACCGGAAACTGGAAGAAGGTTGTTTGGTTCTGAAGGAGATTAGACAACCAATCATAGATCCACGTGGGAAGTTTCGTCCTCATTGGGCTGGACCCTATGTGTTAAAGAAGATATTGTCAGGTGGAGCCGTTATTTTGACTGATTTGGATGGTTTGGAATTCACTAATCCATGTAATTTAGATCAGTTAAAAAGATATTTTGTGTAATTGTAATCATTGCATAATGTATGATGAACTACATTAGACCTGATTCTCTTTGGAAAAATGAAATTATATATCGGAGATATGTAGGCAGCCCTCTTTGGGCACGGTCTAAACATTAATAAAAAAAAATCATTTCATAATTTCATTCTTCTTTGCCAAAAAAAAAAGAAGAAAACAAAAAAAAAAAAAAAAGAAAAACCCGCTAAGTCGAAAACCCGAAAGGGCGGCTTAGGCAAAAGTCGGGGCCCGCTAAGCTGAAAACCCAAAAAGGGCGGCTTAGACAAAAATGGGTAAGCTCGCTAAGTTGAAAACCCGAAAGGGCAGCTTAGGCAAAAATTAGAGCTTGAAATAAATAAAGTTGGAAAATGCTTGGAAAGCTAAATAATTTTCTCAATTTAAGCTAAAAAGTCAAATCTCATTCCAATAGCAGCCCAAAGTCAGGCGGAAAGCAAAAGAGACCAAACAAATAATGAAGTCTAAATCCAAGTCTAAAGCAAAAAAATACATCCAAAGAAAAAATCCAAAAGCCAAATAAAAGTCAAAATAAGAGAAAGATAGTAAAAGCCTATAGGAGTCTAGGTGTCCCATCTCCTCCGTGGGGCAACATCCTCTGAGTCTTCCCTAGCTGTTAAACTCTGTCCAGCCTCGCCTGTCCGAGGAGCCAACACAATCTCCTCACCAGTCCCAACCTCATCATCAGCGTCAGCCTGAACCCAACCTTCTAGTACACTCAGCAGTGCAGTCCTCCTTGGTCTCTCAATCGGCCAGACAGCAGTAATGAACCAAGCCCGATACTCAAGAGAAGTCTGAACACTGGCAGGATTAGGTAAAGGCCTAACCATACGATGATCTCTAACCCAAGCCCTAAGGACGGCTCGGGTAACGCCCGGGGTAATGGCTGAATCAGCTGAAAAGTCATCCATAATCAGAACAGTCTGGTCTATCCCCATTTCCCTCAAAACGCGCGAAGCGCAGTACCAAGTACAGTGTGTGAGGCCTAAAAGGTAAACCCGAGAATGGCGAAAGCTAACCTGGATGAAGCGGGTGATGTTGTACCATGAGATGAACCACAGTATCTCATTTGGACCCAACTCAATTAGCCATGAAGTCCATGAATCAGTAGATGGGTGGGTGATCAAAATCCTCCGCATACGATACTGAGTGGGATTATAGGGCAAGAGAGTAGGAGTAGCAACCACTTGAAGGTGGTCCTTCAACCAGAACTGAGTAATGGATCCTTTCTATTACAAGGGAATAAAGTAAAAAAGAGAGGAAAAGATAAGGAAGATAACAAAGGGAAATACCTGGAGAATGATGGGAGAAACTGTCTAGTCATCAAACCCTAAAGCAACCCTGTCAAGGCTCCTAATAGTCTCGGCCAGCACAATGCCGCCAATACAACCCATATCCTCCATTTGTCGAACCATGGGACAAAGACGCAAATCCCCAAAGCCTGGGTCCTGGTTAAACAAGAAGCCAGCCAATAAACAAAAAACCAAGGCCCGCATCCTCAGCCTCATCCGGTCTGGATCGTTTGGGCAAGCCTCTGAAAATTCATCAATCAGGGGCAACAGAATTGCCTTCTGGTCATCAACAATCATAGCCCTAGCTTGGGGTCGGCTGAACTGAAACAGGTTTTCAAACGACCTAACATACCCAATCTTCACCTCATGCTTGACCAAAGGGGCATTGGGGTCACACCCTATGATAGCACAAAACTCCTCAAAAAGAGGGCACAGCACCTCCATCATGGCCCCAAAACGGAAAACGTGGACTTCAGGGTCCCAAAGTCTAATACAGGCCCGTAAAAAAATCCCAATCAACTACTACTACCCGAAGAGTAATGACAGGAGAAAGATCGTACCTCCCCAAATTGATCTTTTCGACTTTGGAGAGACTCCTAGTCCAGCTGTGCACGCTATGGTTCATCTTTAAAAGAAAAAAAAAAGAGAGAAAAGGAGAATGAGAGAAGAAAAAGCTAAAAAGTGCCTTTTGGCTCGATTTTCGAGAAAAGATGAGGAATATGAAAAAAAAAATATATATTTTCCATAAAATGGGCTGAAACAAAATCCTATTTTCTTTCAAATTTGATAATCATGCATACATATAAGATTTTCAGTGCTAACCAAGTGCAGGTACAGTCAAAGTTTAGTACCGAAATACAGGCAAAAAAAAAAAAAAAAATTTCCAATTTGGCCTCTAAGGCCCAAAAATTCACATTTTGGCCCCTAAGGCCCAAAAGTTTACATTTTGGCCCCTAAGGCCCAAGAATTCACATTTTGGCCCCTAAGGCCCAACAGTTCCCAATTTGGCCTCTAAGGCCCAAAAATTTTCAATTTGGCCTCTAAGGCCCAAAAATTCACATTTTGGCCCCTAAGGCCCAAAAATTCACATTTTAGCCCCTAAGGCCAAAAATTCACATTTTGGCCCCTAAGGCCCAAAAGTTCCCAATTTGGCCTCTAAGGCCCAAAAATTCACATTTTGGCCTCTAAGGCCCAAAACTTCCCAATTTGGCCTCTAAGGCCCAAAAATTCACATTTTGGCCCCTAAGGCCCAAAAGTTCCCAATTTGGCCACAGAGGCCCTAAAATTCCCAATCAAAAGGCTAAAAGGCGGGTCCTCTGGACGCGTCTGATTCTCGCCTACAAATTTTGGTTTTCAGACAACCACCGACGCCCATAAAACATTTTTTTATGGTTGCCGGTGGGGGACAACTGTGAATACCTAAATTTTGAGGCTCAAAAAGCCAGTTTTCCCGGACGGCAAACAGTCCGGCCTCAGTGGCGGTGGCAGCCGCCCTCGACGGTTGCAGCGGCCGCCCTTCACGGTGGCGGTAGCCGCCTTCCTGGACTGCGAGCAGTCCGACCGGACCAAAGGCCATTTTGGAAGTTCACCGAAAGTATGCCAATATGGTACTTAAAACGTCCGAAAAATTACGAGGATCGCAGAACTGGTCCCGGAATATTTTTTGGAGGTCCGGAACTCCCGGAAAGGCCTCTGGAACAAAAAATTAGCATAGCCACCAGACCTAGCGGCCAAGGCCCCCTGCCTCCGGCGGCCCAGCCGCCGGCGGCCCGGCCGCCGAAACAGTCCATTTTTGCCTATAAAAGCAGCCCCGGGCCTTCTGTTTTCCTCACTAAGTCTGTGTTGACGGACGCTCCTTCTCCCCTACGCTCCTTGCGATTCTTTACTGCTTTCTTGCATTTTAATTTAGTTTTATCGCTTTCTTGCTTTGTTAAGTGGTCACTAAAATTAAATTAATTAAAATTCCCTTAACGAGGAGCTTAACCTGGAGTTAAGAAGCGGTCGTCGACTAAATCAGGTACATGAACTAAACTCTGCCTATTTAATTTTAGCACTTCATGCATGTTTCTGTTCTACTCCTCCTAATTCTACAACTGCATGAATGCATTCATGTCATCATTAGGCAAGTAAATTGCCTCAATTAAAATATGATTAAGCTAAATGCCCGGTTAATTAATAATCGTGGTATTAAAGCTTAAATCCGACAATATTGGCTTAAAATATCTAGTCTATCAATGGCTATGGTACGATTGCCTTTATTTCGAACAATTTTCGGCTTAAGTCCAATTAATCAATAATCGTGACTAAGAGACCTTAATTAATCACGTTCTTTTGGAATTAAATTGCCTACATTGCAGTTCATTTAATTACTTTAGGCAAACAAATTGCCTATAAGTAAGAATAACCAATTTTTGGCAACAATTTGCCTAAGTCAACCCATTTTTTGGCTAAAAGTCTTAAATCACTCAATTTTGGCGACAATCGCCTAAATAATCAACTTTTTGGCAATAATTGCCTAAAATTAATCTTTTTGGCTAAAAGTCTTCGAATCAACACATTTTGGCTAAAAAGCCTTTAAATAACCAATCTTTTGGCAATCAGATTGCATAAATCACAAAACTTTTTGGCCAAAGGCCTTAATCCATTTTTTGGCAAACCAATAAGTCCAATCAACATTTTTTTGGCAAACCAATAAGCCCAATCAACATTTTTGGCAAAAATGCCTAAACAAAATGCACAAAGCGTACACACACTCATGCATAAAGCATCCCCATTCAAATCCCTCTAAAAGAGGCCTATCGAACTACGTGGACTTTGATCTTCCATTCAAACGAAAGTACGCAGGCACGTTTGGGATTTAACCCCGAGCGGCAAGTCGAAATCACTTAAACATTTCATTGGTCCAATTACATTAATCACCCTGCAAAGCATTCATTCTTTGGTTAGTTCATCAACATGACATGGTCTCGGGATCCACCTCGCGTTCGCAAACCAGGCCTTAGACATTGGGATAATTAATCTAGTAACTAGGTTAATTAAAATTGGAGTCACTTAGGGTTTTTTCCTAGTTTACCCTAAAATAATTAAACAAGGTGGTGACTCACACATTCACGTGCATTTCTGCCCTTAGTCATATGCATCATATGCCTAACATTTGGGGTGGGGGTTCACAACCCATTGTCAATAGAACCATGGGCACAGTCTTTTCTCTGGTCTGAATAGTAACATAAAGTGCATCATTGTGACTGCTTCCTTGCTTGGGCAAGTCATCGTCGGAAAACCCGATACTTTGCATCTTTGATGATTGGGTGAGGGTGGACACCAGCACTTCAGAGCTAATCTCCACCGATGTTTGAAGTTGACTCAAAGCCTTGCAAAGAGCTTGGCGATGAGGAAAGGATGATGCCAGAAGTTCCCAGATTGACACCCTAGCCTGAGTCTTTTTTAATTGCGAGAGTACCGGGTCTTCCTTTGGCTCCTCTGCCCTCTAGTAGGGCTTATTTTGGACTTTGTCCAGGACTAATGGTTCATACTGTCTCCTGCTCCTGGTTATTGCATCGACCTCTTCAGATAAGTCATTCAGGTCTAGGACACAGATGTCATTCATTTCTAGGAATAGTTCGAAAGGATCGATCAATTCCTGGTCATCAATAATAGCATTTACCCCCTTGATTTGGTAAGGGATTAGTGCTAATGTTTGGCTTACTCCTTGGAATAATTGAACCGTTGTCCACCAGGTCTTGGATGCGGTTCTTAAGCGTCCAACACACTTCAGTCTTGTGCCCGTTACCCTGATGGTACTCACAGTATTCGTCAGCTCTGTAGTTCCTTGGTAATGGGTTGGGTGGCGGCCTTGCTTCCAAAGGCTTGATGTAGTTTGCCTTGACAGCCTCTCGAAATACCAAAAGGATTGGCATCCCGAGATCAGTATATGTCCTTCTCGACTGACTGTCATTTCTCATATTTCCCACACGTAAAGGATTCGTGGGGGTGATGCTTGCCACTTCGTGGACTTTGCTAGCTTGGCTAGGCTTCTTGTATTTTGAGGTTCCCAAGTCTTCTTTCAGTTGCCCCATTTGAATTAAATCCTCTACCTTTGTAGTAGTGGCAATGAGCAACTGGAACGTCGGTAGGTATTGAGTTTGCAATTGTTGCTGGTAGACAGGCAGCAGGTTCTTTATAATTATGTCCACCTGTTCTTGCTCAGAAGGCCGATTGATCATTTGGGCGGCCTTGGCCCTCCACCTCGTAAGGAACGAGGAAAAGGGTTCGTTGTTCTTCTATTTGGTGGTTTCTAGTTCCCTCCGAGTAACATGAACCTCCATATTATAGTGGTATTGCATATTAAACGCATTGCAGATGTCTTCCCAGGTCTTCATTTTAGACCGATCCAGGCTGACGAACCACCTCAAAGCAGTACCGGTGAGTGATTGTTGAAACAACTGAGCAAGGAGCTCGCTGTTTAGTCCGAACGGGTTTAGGGCACCCACATACATTTTCAGGTGCGTTTTGGGACAAGTGGTTCCGTCAAACTTGTCCATGTTGGGCATTTTGAACTTTGTTGGTAGTCTTGCTTCGGGGAACAAGGACAAGGAGTCCATGTCCACTACTTCCTTGTGTGTTTTAAGGGCAGTGATTGACCTTTCCAGGAGTTCCAGTTTTTCTCTCATTTTCTGAGCTTCCAGCTCAGAAGCAGTTCTGGAGGGCATGTCGTCCAGGTTAAGGGCAGGGTTTGTCAGTTCAACAGCAGGTCCCTGGTTGGAGGTAGCAGGTCCACTTCCCCCAGCGGAAACCCCATTTCCATTACCAATACCTAGTTCAGCTATTAGGGCAGTTCTCTGGGCAACTAATGCCTCATTCATTCTAGCCTCCATTCTGGCTTCCAGTTGTTCCACGAGATTTTGAATGTCAGCAAGTGATGCCATTGGTGTAGTTGAAGTTGGTGAGGTTGGTGAAGCTGGTGAGGTTGGTGATAGCACTGTAGGTGTGACTGGAACTTGGATAGGCACTCTAACAGTGGGTACCTGATAGGATAAAGGTAGCTGGATTAGGGTACAGTGGGTAGTATTCTGTATCAGGGTAGCTGAAGTAGATCGACTCTTTTGTCCAGTTGTGCATGACTAAAAAGAATATTTTGTGTTCTTTTTAATGTTTTTATGAGGTGATATGTCATGAATGCACACAACATCACGTCATAATTCGTCTTAATGATATGGTTCACATCATTGGATGCATACAGTCCTAAAGGATAGGTTCTATAGGCTATGACACAAATAGAGCATTGGCTTATTAAGGGACCCTTGAACCTTGAGCATGGATATACCTAACCACATGTGAAACAAAGAATTTCGCGTGGGTCCAACAGTACGTATACTCATGGGCCACCCCCAAAAGGATTAGGGATGGTTTGCGGTAACAGGGAGGACGCTTTGGCTGTCCGTCGACATAATCAAGGAGACCTGATGATCAGCGCTACTTGCTATCCAGACTCAGAAGTTTGAACAGAGAGAGAAGAAATTCATTTGAAATTCGTTTTTTATGCAATGGAGAAAAAGATTCTCAATTCGTGCAAATAAATAAACAAATTTAAATTATTTAAAGTAAAATTCAATTAGGTCCAAATTCTCCTTATTAAGCATTTTTAAAGAAAGAACACTTAATCTTTGCTAGGGTACCCTGCAAAACAAAGCATAGTAAAATAATACCCTGAGAAGGGCAGGTTAGTTTACACAACAATCGTAGTCCACTTTATGTAAAACGATTACATGAATTCCCCAGCGGAGTCGCCAAACTATGAACCCCTCCCCCAAACATGTAGGCATATAAATGCATATGACTAAGGGCAGAAATGCACGTGAATGTATGAGTCGCCACCTTGTTTAATTATTTTAGGATAAACTAGGAAAAAACCCTAAGTTGACTCCAATTTTAATTAACCTAATTATTAGATTAATTATCCCAATGTTTAAGGCACAATCTACGAACCCGAGGTGGATCCCGAGACTATGTCATGTTGATTAACTAACCAATGAATGAATGCTTTGCAAGGTAAAGGATGTAATTGGACCAATGAAATGTTTAAGTGATTTCGACTTGCCGCTCGGGGTTAAATCCCGAACGTGCCTACGTACTTCCGTTTGAATGGAAGATCAAAGTCAACGTAGTTCGATAGGCCTTTTTTAAAGGGCTTTGAATGGGTATGCTTAATGCATGAGTGTGTGTATGCTTCGTGCATTTTGTTCAGGCATTTTGCCAAAGAATTGATTGATTTGATTAGGCATTTGTTGCCAAAAGTGTTGATTTAAGGCTTTTAGCCAAAAAGATTGATTTAGGCAATTGTTTGCCAAAAGTTGATGTGATTTAGGCAATTGGTTTGCCAAAAGTGATTATTTGAAGGCTTTTAGCCAAAATGGGTTGATTTAGGCAATTTGTTTGCCAAAAAGTGTTGATTGGGCGATTGTCGCCAAAATGAGTGATTTAAGGCTTTTAGCCAAAAGATTAATTAATTCAAGGCATTTTGCCAAAGCTTCGATTTAAGCGATTTGTCGCTAAAAATGATTAATCTACTTATAGGCAATTTGTTTGCCAAAAGTGATCAATTGAATTGCAATATAGGCAATTTATTGCCAAAAAAACGTGTTTAATTAAGGCCATTTAGCCACAATTATTGATTAGTTGGACTTAAGCCGGACTGTTCGAAATAAAGGCGATTGTACCATAGTCATTAATTGACTAGATACTTTAGCCAATATTGTCGGATTTAGGCTTTAACACCACGATTATTAGTTAACCGGGCATTTAAGCTTAATCATATTTAATTAAGGCAGTTTATTTGCCAAATTGATGACGTGAATGCAGTTATGCAACAGTTTAATTCAGAATTGGAGTAGAAGAAGATTATGCATGAAATGCTGAAATTAAATGGGCAGAGTTTCGTTATTACCTGAGTTAATCGGCGGCCGCTTCTTAGCTTCAGCTTGAAAACTCCAGATTAAGCTCCTCGTTTGGGGAATATTGATTAAAATTTATTTAAGTGACCAAGTATCACAACAGCAAAATAATAAAAGCCTACACTAAATGCAGAAAAGCAGTAAAAGAACCGCAAGGAGCGTAGGGGAGAAGAGAGCGTCCGTCAACACAGACTGAGTGAGTAAAAAAGTCGCACCGGGGCTGTATTTATAGGGAAAACCCGGGCTGGAGGGCGGCCGCTGCCGCCGCCGTGGCTTGTCCACTTTCTAATTTTTCATTCCGAAGGCTTTTTCGGGAGTTCCGTACCTCCAAAAAATATTCCGGGACCAGTTCTGCGATCCTCGTAATTTTTCAGACGTTTCAAGTACCATATCGGCATACTTTCGGTGAACTTTTCCGAATGGCCTCCGGTCCGACAGGACTGTTTCCAGTCTGAAAAAATAGGCTTTTTGAGCCTCAAAATTTGAGTATTCACAGGGGGCAAAAGTATAATCTTTTGCCCTGATGCAAAATTTTAAAATTTATGATTATTAATGCATGGGGGCATGTGACGTTCCAACATTTTTAACAAAGGCAAGATCTGTTTGTACACAGAGATTGGTCTTCTTCTCTTGAACAATTTTTCAGGCCAACCGGCGATGGTTTTTCAAAGCCGATAGGTCCCACCAAACAGTGATGGTGTATTACGAAGCTGTTTGGATCGTTTTTTCTCGATTAGTGATGGTGTATTGCGAAGCTGATCGAGTCAATCCTCTCATCAAACAGTGATGGTGTATTACGAAGCTGTTTGGACTCTCTTCCTGGTTAATGATGGTGAATAACGAAGTTGACCAGGGCAATTAAAACCCTTCAAGCCAATCAAACCGAGCCTCGAAGGTATCTTCATAGCCAATCAGATCGAATTTTGGAGGTCATTACTGATCCGACTGGAGCCAACAAAAGCCGATCAAACTGAGCTAAGGAGGTGACCAGATGATCAAGTCAACCCAACATCTTTCAAGCCAATCAAATCGAGCTTTGAGGATGATTACCAGATTGAAGGCGCGTCAATAGACCACTTTAACATTAATCGTTTATACAATTAATGATAAAGTGGGGGGGCAAACTGTTGACGCGTGTCTTTATGCCCCCGCCTAACCCGATGAGGATACGAGGATGCGAAATAAGGAATCATGGTTATCCGGAAGTCTTTAAACCAAGGATCGATTTAAACCAATTTGAGGTGATTGATTTGCACTAGGGTTGCGTCACACAGCTGTAAGGTGCGTGACGGCACTGATAGTTGCGTCACGCAACTCCAACTAAGATGACGTCACCCTGAAAGCCGACAAATAACAGTTTTGCTTTCTGTTTGGATACGGTTTTATAAATCGGTCTTATAAAACACTTTGAGTAGCCACCCATTATTTTGGCAATGGGACCGTTTCCAATTAAAAGTGACTTCATTTAACCCAATTTATTTAAGGCCAATTATTTTAAAAGACTGGTCAGGCGTACCAAGTACGATTCTGGATAAGGGAATTGGGTACGTCGGCCCGTTGGAAGCCGACGTGCAGAAAACCGGCCTCTTTTAACCTACAATTTCTAATTTATTTTAATTTAGAAAAGCCAATTCATTTATTTAAACCCAACCTGAGTAAATCGAACCGAGTTCCTATGTGGAAAATTATTTAATCGTCCCAAATAAATCCATTCATTGCATTCATAATCATTCAAACCACATCAATCATTCAACCCATAGCAATTAAAATAATTAAAAGACCCGCTCTTGCCTTATGGTTAAAGGCGGGCCACAAACCGGATTTAAAATACACTCTACTCAATTCAAATTCAATAAACCCTAACAACTCGAAATTATACGTAATAAAAATATTAACCTACTTGATTTGATTAAACCATAATCTGCCATTATTGGTTGTTTCTTGAATTATAAAAAGAAATTAAACATTTATTTAATTACACAAAATAAAATAAAATGAAATTATTCTGGAACCCTAGAACAGTCGCGTCACGCAGCTGTTCTATGGAAGAACAGTCGCGTGACGGAGCTCATAGCTGCGTGATGCAGCTGTTCGTGACTTTGGCAAAGCTTTCAGATTCATCAATCGTTTATTTAAATCATGATATTAAATGAAGAAATAAAAACGAGATAAAAATTATAAACACAAACAGCTGCGTCACGCAACTAGTCAGGGTAATGTCAACATATTTTGGACATGAACCGTTCCATCAAGCTGCGTGACGCAACTGCTCTGGTCCGTGACTACCTTTCAAACTACCTTTTTTAACGTTTCCTTTTTATCAAAATTTGTTTAATATACTTCAAAAACGTCCAATAATAGACAGAATATTATTTAACCAATATCAAACTACCCAAATGTCAACAAAATAGATATAAATAAATTAATAACTAAGAAAATACCAAGAGAAGTTTAGATGATTACCTAACCCTCAGATTTGAGGATTGCACACGATTTTAATGTCTTGGAAAGAAAGTTTCAAGATCCCAGAAGTCCTTTTTACCAAGTTTTAACAAAAAATCTCTTTTTCTTTTCTTTTCTCTCTTTTTCTCTTTTTTTTGTAATTTTTTTGTTTTTCAATCTATTTAATCTCTAAGGCTAATCTTCTTCAAGATAACTCAAAAGGAGTTCTTACAGAAAATCTCGCCGCAGTTCTTTTCTTAACCCTTAAAAATTTCTCCAAAATCTCAAAAGTCCCTTTAAAAGATAAAAATGCAGTATTTATATGGGTAGGGCAACAGAACATAGCTGTGTCACGCAACTAACAGTTGTGTGACGGACCCGAGAGCTGCGTGACGCAGCTCACTTTTTGGACCGTTGCCACGTATCCACACAAAAACCAAAAACCGTTATGTGGGCTTTTCAAGGTGACGTCATCCTGGTTAGAGTTGCGTGACGCAACTATTAGTGCCGTCACGCACCTTATAGCTGCGTGACGCAACCCTAGCGCAGATCAGACTTCCTTGAATTGGTTTAAATCGATTCTTAGTTTAAAGACTTCCGGTTGACCCTGATTCCCTATTCTGTGTCCTCATATCCTCATCGGGTTAAGTGGGGGCATAAAAACACGCGTCAACAGTTTGGCCCCCCCCACTTTATCATTAATTGTATAAACAATTAATGTTAAAGTGGTCCATTGACGCGCCTTCAATCTGGCAATCATCCTCAAAGCTCGGTTTGATTGGCTTGAAAGATGTTGGATTAACTTGATCATTTGGCCACCTCCTCAGCTCGGTTTGATTGGCTCGAAGGGTTTTAATTGCCCTGGTCAACTTCGTAATCCACCATCATTGACTGGGAAGAGAATCCAAACAGCTTTGTAATACACCATCACTGCTTGGTGATTGAAATTGTCCTGATCAGCTTCGCAATACACCATCACTAATCAGTAAGAGGATTGACTCGATCAGCTTCGCAAAGCACCATCACTAATCGAGAAAAATGATCCAAACAGCTTCGTAATACACCATCACTGCTTGGTGGGCCCTATCGGCTTCGAGAAACCACTACCGATTGGCCTGAAAAATTGTTTAAGAGAAAAAGAGCCATATCTGTGTACAAACAGACCTTGCCTTTTGTTAGAAAAAATGTTGGGACGTCACATGCCCCCATGCATTAATTATAAATTTTAAAAGTTTGCATCAAGGCAAAAGATTATACTTTTGCCCCCAGTCCAGAATTCCGACCTAGGACCCAAAAATATCATCTTTTAAGTAGACCTTCAATGTTTAGTTTTGCAAAAATTTTGCAAAAATTTTAGGCCAGAAAAATTTTAAGCCTGAATTTTCAAGTATACCTTTCTTAATGTAGTGTTTGAAAGAAAACTTACCTGAGGGTAATTTGGGCAATTTGATGCTCCTGCCCCCTGTGCGGTGAGTAGACAAAATTGCTGAAGTATACAAACCGCATACTGACGTCAAATTGCTTGAACAGTTCATGATAGGTCTAAACAGGCCGTTTGGGCCCTTGTGGGCTTGAAGAGGTTGATGGGCCCCCCTGTTGGGCTTGAAGAGATTGTAAGTGGGCTTGGGCCCGTCGCTTACTATAAGTAAGCTTCTTAAACATTTCATTTTCACTTTCCAAAATCCTAAGCTTTCTGAAAACTCTCTGAACTTTTAGCAAAAATGTCTCAACTTCCCGAAATTCCTTCCTCCGCCTATACACCGGAGATGAACACATTGGGGGCGATCTCGAACATTACGACTTTCGAGGGCAAGCGGGTGCCAGTCAGCCGTAACGCCTTGACTCCCGGGACGCGACCGCTGCAGCTCCTTCCATTACCGGGCACCGAGTTCCCAATTCGCCACGAGACTAGCGCGATGCGCGGTTTCCAGACTGAGCCAGACTGAGATAAGTAATTTTTCATTTGAATTTCTTGCTTTTGATTTGCGCATTGTGAATTATTTGTTGAATTTGTTGTCTGTATGTGCGTCGACAGTTGCGTCATGCAGGAAGGAGTTGCGTGACGCAACTGTTCCTGCGTGAACAATTGCGTGACGCAGCTGTTCTAGGTGAACAGTTGCGTGACGCCACTATTCGAAGCGCCATGAACCCTAGTGTTTCTGAACTTCGTGGATTCACCCCTTTGCATGTATTACTGCTTTATTTGTTGATTGAGAATTAATACTATCTTCCACGCGACCTATTTTTGCCCTGAAAATGCATAGAAACAACATAAACACAAAGAGATTGAACATAGGTTAGTTTCTGCGTACCTTCGATAGTTGCATCACACAACTGTTCTATGGAAGAATAGTTCCGTGACGCGACTATTCGTCAACGAGGCAAGGCCTTGGGCAGTTGCATGGTGCAGCTGTTGAGGTGCGGGATGCGACTGTTCGTCAAGGATGATATGCCTTGAACAGTTGCGTGGCGCAACTGTTGAGGTGCGTGGCGCATCTGTTCTTCAAGGATGTAACGTTTTGAACAGTTGCGTGGCGCAGCTATTGAGGTGCATGGCGCAGCTGTTCTTCAGGATGTAACATTTTGAACAGTTGCGTGGCGCAGCTATTGAGGTGCGTGGCGCAGCTGTTCTTCAGGATGTAACGTTTTGAACAGTTGCGTGGCGCAGCTATTGAGATGCGTGGCGCAACTGTTCTTCAGGAGGCGCAACTTGGGCAAGCTGCGTGACGCAGCTGTTTAGACATGTGACGCAACTGTGTTTGGCCCGAGGCTTGAATATTTTTTTATTTTTCCTGCCATGAAACAAAAATAAATAATTGTCAGCTTAATTCTTATTTAAATTGAAATTTTTCTTATGCAGGTTGATCTGGGCAAGGCCCGTGCTGGTGGATCTTCCACTGATGCTTCTGCGTTCTGGGATCTGCTGGACCCTCCCATGTGCGCCAGGGTTGTTGCTACTGGTTTTGGCGACTACGCCGCAGGGCTCCGCTGCACTCAGCCTCGATTTCCACCCGCCATGCGCTATGCGCTGATGGAGCGGTGGAACGACTGCACCCATACCTTCATTTTCGGCTTCAGGGAGATGACTCTCACGCCTGTCGACTACACCGCCATCACCGGGCTTGGATTTGATGGTCCATCTGCTCCTCTGGATGCTCGGTACCAGATTGCTGCTCTGGGAGCTCAGCTGGTCCGCACCCTGCTCGGTGTGACCACTCAGACTAGGTACACCGCGCAGGGGTGTGTATCTTACGAGGTAGTATACCGCTTCTGGGCCGAGCAAATCTGGACGAGGCTGGCCGCATGGAGAGAGCTACCGGTGGATGCTCGACCTGCTGCCCCGGCTTACACTCAAGAGGAGAGGGATCAGGCAGCCCGGTCTTTCCTCTTTTACATCATCTCTTCACAGCTGCTATGCACCTCCCAGAAGAAGGGAGACCCGGTGGTGCTAGTATGCCTGAGAGATTTGAGCCGGGTGGGCTCTTATAGCTAGGGCTCGCTTGCCTGGGCTCACCTCTACCATGGTCTGGATGTATGGACCAGGGGTAGCGGTGAGTCAAACTGGCAGTTCCTCCGGCCACTCGAGGTAAGACTCTTAATTTCTTTACCTTCTTCTTTTATTGTCTTTTTTTTTCACTGCTCAAATGTATACTGAACTTGTTGTGATCTTATTGCAGGTGTGGGCCTACGAGTACCGGATTTATCCCGGTGGTCCGGGGGGCGATACCTCAGCTGACTCCCGGCGAATTCCTTGGTATCTGGTGCACTTCCATCATACCTTCTCTAGTACCGGGGATCCCCACTACTGGAGGTGCTTCTTGAACGATCGGGCTTTATCTGATGTGAGTACAAAGAAACTTCTGAACAACATATTTTCTTTTTCTTTTTCACTGTTCAGTCACTGATTCTTCTGTTTTGCAGCTGCTTCTAACTCCCTGGGAAGGGGATGCTTGGCAGGCTTACCCTACTCGTGCCGTGGCGGAGGCTTATACTCAGTCTAGATTCCTACTGCGGGGGTACTGGCTTGACCGGTATTTCCTGGGGAGAGGATCTACGAGCTCCAGGTGGCCACGGCACAGCGGCGAGTGCCCCATGCTCCTCCTTGCCACATGTGCTTGCTGGAGGGTATGACGGTGGAGGATCGGGAGGACGAGTATATCGACTCTCCTGCTGATATTTATTTGTCAGTTGGCGATTATGCCACGTATTTCTCCACCCATCTGCAGGCTAGGCTGCCAGAGGTCCGGGAGTACATCCAGGTGATTCTTTTATCTTCAATTATGATTTTTCTTTAACTGTTTGACCAAGTGACTAAGTATCTTCCTCTTTGACTTGTTGCAGGAGAGGAAGAAGCATCGGACACCTGCCTATTATAGAGCACAGGCTGAGGTAGAGGCGGAGGCGGAGGCGACTGCTCCGGCTGGACTTGCAGGGGTTGTACTGGGCGATGTCCCGTTCCCTCCGGGTATGGAGGTGGCGCTAGATCCTGCTCTAGGTCTCGGGTCGGCCATCATCCTCCCGGCTGACCTCAGGCAGGCTCCTCCACCACTACAGCTGGATCCTGAGCATGCCACACATGTGAATAATAAACTGAATTTACTAAGTAAAGAAATACTTTACCTGGAGAATTCCTTATTGAATGTCTTTCTGTGCTTGCAAGTGCCTGCTCAGAGATACCAGGAGCTGTGCCGGAGGTTTGGGTTCGCCCGGTCTTACATTGCCCGACTCTACTCTGAGCGCCATGAGAGGGTACGAGTCTCATATACTTTTACCCTTCTTCTTTCTTTTTCTGTTTACCTCTCTTACATCTTTCTGCTTTTACAGGATCTAGAGATTGGGAGACTGCGAAGGCACCAGTCTCGCCAGTCCGGTGCTGTGACCCGACTCCAGCTAGAGGTGGATCGACTCCGGACGAGGTTAGAGGTGGAGGGGATCCCGTTGGACTTCTCCGAGGACGAGGAGGATGATGATGGCTCCTCATCTGATGATGCACCACCATCTCCACCCGCTCAGGCAGCAGCAGGTCCCAGCCGAAGGCGACGCTAGCCAGCCTTCTCTGTTTTGACCACCTTTTTGGAACATTTTTGTAGTTTGTAAGATTACATATTCAGTATTATTACATTTGTTTTTTAATAATACTGTATATTTTACATTTTTTACGGTATTTTTGCTTTCATTACAGTGTTATTTACATGTTCATTACTTACACTTGTGTGAGACTTTATTCCTGCATAAGAAAAACACAAACACACAAAAACGCCAAATAAAAGCGTCCCACTTGTGAAAGTGGTTCACCTTGTTGGTGCTCAACCAACCAATTTATTGTAAATACGAAAATAAAATAAAATGAAATAAGGAAAATAAGATAAAATAAGATAAGAATCAAACAAAAACGAAAATGAAGTGTAATACTTACCTGACAGGGCGGTCCACTTGGTTAATGCGGACGTAATGGCTCAACCTCCTTATTGTACAAGCTGTCCTTCTTATTAGTGCAGGCTTAAATGTCCAGCTACCGGAGCGATCTATGTATAAATGTTCATCCAACCACCATCGACAGTAAATACTATGATGATGACATCTCGTTCACTGACCCCTTTCCACTTCTATAAGTAAAGGCTTTCCTTTGCATCTTCTTCATTCCCAGCATTCAAAACAACTCCATTGCTTGAACAATCCCTTTTTTTTTATGGCTTTCAGAAACCAAGTTTCATCCTTCGTCCAATCCATTCTTGACGACCTATGGCAAATTTCCCCCATGAACCAACTCGCCTGGCTGAAATATTTCAAAGACTTGAAGCCTGATCATAGTTTCTTGTCTTGGCTCGTCACGTACTTCAACCTCAACACCATGGTTTTCCGGTTTGAAGGTTCTGAAGTAACTCCAACCTATGAGGAAATGTGTGCTGTGATGGATCATCACCCTGAACAAGATGAAACTCCAGCTTTGCCCCCAGGCCCTAGATATGATCTGACCGAGATCGTGACTCTGTGCCCGGTTTACCTTCCTGATGGCATAAACACGGATCAAGGTCTTCCTTTAGAGCCTTTTCTGAGTAGAGTTCTGTCCATGGATATAGACCCCTCTTGGATTCGAGCTTGTTGCTTCCTGTTACTGAATATGTATGCCATGAAGAATCGTCAACCTGGAATTGGAGATTTTCGACTACTGACAGTTGTTCGTGACATGCAAATGTATCATCGCACTGTCTTCATGATGATCATGGGGAAAACGATGTGCTGGGTCAGGGATATTGCCCTCCATGTCACCAACTTTAATGTTCACCATCGTGGTTGTCCGATGTTGTTGCAAGCCTGGGCTTTAGACAAGTTAAGCCTGATTTCTCCGGTCCCAGCTGGTTTGATTCCAACCTATGGTCCTGCCCATTTTCGGTCTCGGTCCCGAGGACACTTCGATTTTGGGGATAACCCAGTGATTCGGTGGACTTGTCCTCGGTGGAGGGTCAGACTGGTCATTGCTGGAAGCATGAATCTCAATTACGTGTTGTACGTAAGTCTAGACCGTTCCATGGCCTATTTCCCAGACAGGATCAGCCGTCAGTACGGTATGATACAGCGCGTTCCCAGAATCCATAACTTTGCAAGTTGTCCCATGACGCAGAGTCTTTTGACCAATTTGGTTGACCGCTGGCGAAACCGAAATACTTGGCACCTGGGTCAAGAAGTGATGCAGGACACTGTGACACCCGAGTACGTCGACTGGTTTTACACCCAGTGATGATAACCTTTGCTAGAATAAATGCTGTTGTTGCTTTTTTTTTTCTTTCAGTTCCTTGTATTTCCGAGCCATGAGCTCCTAATTAATGTATCCCCTTTTTTTTTTCAATTAATGACTCCGGTGGTTTTGTCTTTATTAATTTCCGCTTTCTGCACACATGGATAACAAAAGACAACAAATCTTTTCCTTCGAAATTATTTGTTGTGTTAGTTATTTGGGCCTCCTGCCCCGGGGTGAATAAATAAAAGCTCATAAAAATGAATTATTTAATTTAAAGACAGAAGCTTACATTTGGAAATAAAAAGATGGGGTGACTATTTTTATTGCCTGCATAGATCAAACAAAAACAGCATATGTAACTTCTTCATGTATGCATGAACCTACTGAGTACTAAGGTTTTATCCATGGTTTTTTTTTTTTTTTTTGTATTGATCTTTCCAAGGAAATCACTGAGAAAATGGTATTCGTTCTCCTGATCGATGTTTTAAAAGAATTCATCATTTAGGCAGGACCAACAGCCAGAACATTTTCGAAATGGATGAGTCAATCTTGATCAGATAAGCAGAGAGGAAGGTCTTGCATTCTTTAATCATATTCCCGAAACAAAAGAAAGAAAAATTTTGAAATTCAAACCATTTATTAATCTTACTTCTTTTCAATAGTATACAGAAGTAAAGAAAACTATTTTAATACAATGGTCATTTATTCTAACTACTCATTCACCTATTCTCCTTCTAGTCAAGTTGATGACATTGAGCAACCAATCGCAAATCTGTCACGAACGCATGACATAGATTTCGCATTTAAACTAAGCACCACGCGTTAATCCCGAAAGTTTTATTTTTATCATTATTTATTTTTTATTATGCTCTAACTTTTGTCTAGGCCGCCCTTTCGGGTTTTCAACCTAGCGAGCTCATTTCTTGCCTAAGCCGCCCTTTCGGGTTTTCGACCTAGCTCTTCTTTTTTTTTTAAATCGAAATCATCATTTCAGACATAGAATCTTTTCATTTGGTCCTGATTGACAATCCGATTGACAGGCTTTCCTTCCATGGTAATTAATTCAGCTGCACCTTTAGCTAGTAGCTTCTGAATTCTGAATGGTCCATGCCAGTTGGGTTTGAATTTCCCACCAGGATGATTCTGGGCTTCATGATCCAACAAAATCTGATCAATACCAAATCTCCATTCTTTAAAGCCCTTGGATGTACCTGTTTGTTGTAGAAACGAGCAATCCTTCTCTTTCTCACCTGATCCTGGAATCGAGCGTTCAATCTTCTTCCATCTAAGAGCGCCAGATCCTCATACCTTTTCTTGACCCATTCTTCCTCGGTCAGACCAGCTTCTACAAGAACCCTGAGAGACTTCTTTTCAAGCTCTATCGGTAACACTGCCTCCATCCCATATACAAGTTCAAAGGGAGAAGCTCCATTCACTGACTTGAAGGTAGTGCGATGACCCCAGAGCGCGAAAGGAAGTTTCTCAGCCTAACTTCTATACTTTTCGCACATCTTGGACAGGATTCTTTTAATCTCCTTATTCGCGGCTTCTATTGCACCATTAGCTTGAGGGCGATAAGGAGAAGAATGGTGATGCTCAACCTTATACCTATATAGCAACTGAACAACACCTGCTTGAAAATGAGAACCATTGTCTGTAACTATGTGATGTGGAACGCCATAGCGACAGAAAATGTTCTGTTCAATGAATCTAGCCACATGCTTAGCTGTCAAAGTTTTGTAGGATTGAGCCTCGATCCATTTAGAAAAGTAATCTACTGCAACCAAGATATACTGATGACCATTCGATGCTGCTGGCATGATCTTGCCGATAATATCTATACCCCATGCTGAAAAAGGCCAAGAAGGAGCTGTCGGATGGAGTTCAACAGCAGGCAAATGGCTTTTGTTATCATGGTACTGGCAGTCTTTACAATGGCGTACATAATTGGCACAGTCACCTTCCATCTACATCCAAAAATAACCCTGCCATATGATTTTTCTGGCTAAGCTCATGCCGCTCAAATGAGTACCACAGACTCCCTCATGAATTTTCTTCATTATTTCTTCCCCCTCCTTCTTACCTATGCACCTTAATAGCATTGCGTCCTAAGTCCTCCTATAAAGTTCACCATCAGTCAGGACATAACTCGAAGCCATTTTTCTAAGAACTGAACGGTCTTCCCTTGTCGCATCATCAAAAAAGGTTCCGTCTTTCATGTACCGCAGAATATCCGTAAACCAGGGTTCTTCCTCCGACTCCACCTGATTCACAAAATGTTCTTCATAGCACGGGATATTTGCCGCGGTAATGATGAATGGCTTCTTTGGGACTTTACTTAAATCCTGCCAAGCGGATGCTAAGTTTGCCAAGGCATCCGGAATTCTGTTATAGATTCTTCCTATGTGAGTGAAGGTGATCTTATCAAAGAGCGCTGCCTTCTTCAACAAGTACTCGACATAGGGCTTCAACCTTTCTTCCTCCACTTTCCATCTCTCGTTAGCATGTTCAATAACCAATAGTGAATCTCCTATCACCTCGACTTCCTTAGCACTGGATGCAAGAAGAGCCTCTATTCCCATGATGCATGCTTCATATTCGGCCATATTGTTGGTGACCGGAAACAACAATCTCTTGCACATTGTTGTGACATCGCCATTAGGTGCCTCTATCACTATACCAGGTCCGGCTCCGTTTCTGTTGGCTGATCCATCAAAGTACAATTTCCAAGTCCCAGTTTCAACACATAGCAAGTGTTCATCTGGAAACTTCAATTCCTATGATTCGTCATCTACAACGGGATTCTCTGCCAGGAACTCTGCCACAACTCGTCCTTTGACCGTTTTCTTCGTGATAAACTCTGCATCCACACTAGACATCTGAATTAGCCATTTGGACAGCCGTCCTTCTAGAGTAGGCGTTCTCTGTAGATACTTCATAGGATCAATTTTGGAAACGAAAGTGACCCTGAAGGAATCAAAGTAAGGCCTTAATTTCTTTATCGACCATACCACTGCCATACACGTTTTCTCCACCAAATTGTACTTCTCCTCGATAGGCAGTAGTTTCTTGCTGATGTAATAGATGGCCTTTTCTACTCCAGCATTGTCCGGTTGTGCCAACATTACTCCCACTCCTGCATCCTCTATAGACAAATACAAGATCAGAGGTTCTCCTGGTCTAGGCGAACTCAGCACCGGTGGATTCATCAAATACCTCTTTATGTGATCAAAGGCTTTCTGGCAGTCCTCATTCCATTTAACTAGCTGATTCTTCTTAAGTAGCTTGAAAATCGGGGCACAAGTGATGGATAGCCTAGAAATAAACCTGCTGATATACTGAATCTTTCCCAAGAAGCTTCTCACCTGGCGTTCTGTTCTTGGCGATTCCATATCCTGAATGGCTTTTATTTTGTCGGGGTCAACCTCAATCCCGTTAGGTCCTACAACAAAACCTAACAACTTCCCTTTCGTTACTCCGAATATGCACTTTTTGGGATTGAGTCTTAAGTTGTACTGCTTAACCCGTGCAAAGAACTTTTCTAGCATCTCTGTGTGCTCTTCCTGTGTTCTTGTCATGATCACCATATCATCCACATATACTTCCAATCCTTTATGGATCATATCATGAAATAATGTTGTAGCCATTCTCTGATATGTCGCCCCGGCGTTCTTCAGTCCAAATGGCATCACTCTATAGCAGAAAGTCCCAAAGTCAGTAGTGAAGGCAGTCTTGTGCTTGTCAACTAAGGCCATCAAGATTTGGTTGTATCCGGAGAATCCGTCCATGATAGAATAACATCCCATGCCGGCAGCACTGTCAATCAAAACATCTATGTGCGGAAGTGGAAAGTCATCTTTGGGCGAGGATTTATTTAGGTCCCTGTAGTCAACACAAACTCTTATCCTCCCATCCTTCTTCAGCACAGGGACTATATTGGCCAGCCATTCCGGATAGTGTACTACTTCTAGAAATCCTGCATCCAACTGCTTCTGGACCTCAGCCTTGATCTTATCCTGCCACTCTAGTCTGACTCGTCTCCTCTTCTGCTTCACTGGCTTAATACTTGGGTTAGTAGGAATGAAGTGTTCTGCGATTGATCTATCGATTCCTAGCACCTCAGCATAGCTCCAGGCAAATACCTCTGAATTTCTCTTAATACATTCTTGGAGATCCTGTCTAAGTTCAGGTTTGAAGTCCGATCCGATTTCAATTATTTTGGGATCTTCGGTGGTGCTTAGGTTAAATGCAAAATGATGCAATGCATTTATGTCAAATATGCGCGTGGTATAATCAATGCCATGAACATGACAATTAGGAAAACAAGAAAACAAGTAGTCAAAATTCACTTCCATTGATTGAAATAATAAAGGGATACCATCCAAATTGTTCTCAAAACAATAATCAGAAAAACAAAAGACAGGATTAATAGCCTATTCAATACATTCATCACAACTGTCTTTTATTGCTTGAATCACTTCATCAGCATCTGGTGCTTCCTTTGTTTCTGGGACAACTTCTCCTTTTGCCTCTCCATGCTTTGTCATCTTCATCACCTTCCTCTCTACTTCTTCAACATCTTCAGCTGCTAGTATTGACTGGAGGATCCTTGCCTTAGCCTTCTGCTCTTGCACCATTCTGGAAGCTTCATCCCCAATCCCCAGGAAATCTTCAAATTCAGGTATCTTCTGTGACCATTCAGTGCCACTGCCTGTTTGAACTGTACCCATCATGAACTGCGTGCCTTCTACCAACTGTTCGAGGGAAGGCTCAGGAGACTTAATCAGCTGCTCATCAAAATCTGTCATGAAAATTTCAAGGCCAGGATAGGTTTTTCCTCTACTCTGAAATTCCCCTGAAGCCTCTGGGATAAAGAAAATTTGATTCAAACCTGGCTCTCTAACCGGAGACTGGATCTCATATTTCTCCTTCTTTCTGCTTTCTGAATACCCCAGCCCTCGTTGATCTTGTTGTCCATGTGCTGACGACAAAGTTTCAAATCTTCCTTATAACTCACGTCCTAGTCCCTTGCCATATTGCCATTGCATCTTTTTCATCATTTTACGAGAAAAAGGACTCTGTGAATACCCAAATTTTGAGGCTCAGAAAGCCTGTTTTCCCGGACTGCAAACAGTCCGGCCGGACCGGAGGCTATTTCGGAAGTTCACCGAAAATATGTCAATATGGTACTTAAAACGTCCGGAATATCGCGAGGATCGCGGAACAGGTCCCGGAATATTTTTCGGAGGTCCGGAACTCCCAAAAAGGCCCCCGGAGCGAGGCACGGTGTCCACACCGGCAACGGCTGAGCCGGCCGCCGGGCACCGCGACTCCGGCCGCCGGGCACGGCGGCAGCAGCCGCCCAGCCTGGGCGGCACCTGCCGCCCCACTTCCTGGGCAAGGCCTGCCGCCCAGCGCGGGCGAGGCCTGCCGCCCAGCGCGCGTGGGCGGGGCCTGCCGCGCGCGCGGGCGAGGCCAGCCGCCCAGCGCGCGCGGGGCCTGTCGCCTTGCGCGGGCGAGGCGTGCCGCCCAGCGCTCGCAGGGCCTGTCGCCCCGCGCAGGCGGGGCCTGGCCCCCCCACGCCCCTGGGCGGCACCTGCCGCCCAGCTTGGGCGACACCTGCCGCCCAGACCAGGCGGGGCCTGCCGCCCCACCGACTGGGCGGCAGCTGCCGCGATCCCAGGCGGCACCCCCCGCCCAGCGTGGGCGGGGCCTGCCGCCCAGCCCCTTGGGCGGCAGCTGCCGCCCGGGACCCGAAAATGGCCTATAAATAGGCCACTTTCAGCCTATTTCTGTGCGCCTTGTCTGTTTTGACGGACGAATCCTTCTCCCTCTCACGCTCCTTGCGTTTTCTTTACCACTTTTTGCATTTAATTTAATTTTTATTGTGATATTTGGACATTAAAATTAAACAAATTAAAATTAATTAATATTTCCTAAGCGAGGAGCTTAATCTGGAGTTAAGAAGCGGTCGTCGATTAAATAAGGTACGTAAACGAAACTCTGCCTATTTAATTTTAGCACTTCATGCATACTTCTTTTCTACTCTTAATAATTCTATAATTGCATAAATGCATTCACATCATCATAAACTGTCTTAAATAAATATGATTAAGCTTAAACGTCCGGTTAATTAATAACCGTGGCATTAAAGCTTAAATCCGACAATATTGGCTGAAAGAGCTTAGTTAATTAATAACTACGGTTCAACTGCCTTATTTCGAACAAATCCGGCTTAAGTCCAATTAATCAATAACTGTGACTAAAAGTCTGAATCAACATTTTTGGCAAAATGCCTACAAATCAACCTTTTTCGGCTAAAAGTCGTAAAATCAAACCATTTTGGTGAAACGCCTTAAAATCAATCTTTTTCGACTAAAAGTCGTAGAATCGAACCATTTTGGCGAAACGCCTTAAAATCAATCTTTTTCGACTAAAAGTCATAGAATCGAACCATTTTGGCGAAACGCCTTAAAATCAAACCTTTTATGGCTAAAAGTCGTAAAATCGAACCATTTTGGCGAAACGCCTTAAAATCAATCTTTTTCGGCTAAATGCCTTAAAATCGAACAATTTCGGCGAAACGCCTCAAAATCAACCATTTTCGGCTCAAAGCCGTAAAACCGGACAATTTTGGCCAAAGGCTTAAAATCAACCATTTTAGCGACAAATCGCTTAAAATCAATCTTTTGGCAAAATGCCTTAAAATCAAGCATTTTCGGCTTAAAACCATAAAATCAACCATTTTAGCGATAAATCGCGTAAAATCGACATTTTTGGCAAAATGCCTTAAAATGAACCAATTTTCGGCCAAAGCCGTAAAATCGACATTTTTGGCAAAATGCCTTAAAATGAACCAATTTTTGGCTAAATGCCTTAAAACCAACTTTTTTGGCGACGAACGCCTAATCGAATCAATCGATCTTTTGGCAAAATGCCTAAACAAAATGCACGAAGCATACACACACTCATGCACAAAGCGTACACACTCATGCACGGAGCATACACACACTCATGCACGGAGCATACACACTCATGCACAAAGCATACACACTCATGCACAAAGCATACACAAACATGCACGAAGCATACACACACTCATGCATTAAGCATACACCTTCAAAGCCCTTCAAAGAAGGCCTATCGAACTACGTTGACTTTGATCTTCCATTCACACGGAAGTACGTAGGCACGTTCGGGATTTCACCCCGGGCGGCAAGTCAAAATCACATAAACATTTCATTTGGTCCAATTACACATCGGACACGCCTTGTTCAATTTTGGCCAAAGGCCTCAAAATCAACCATTTTGGCGACAATCGCCTAAATCACACCTTTTGGCAAATAAATTGCCTAACTCAACACATTTTGGCTCAAAGCCTTAAAATCAAACAATTTTGGCTAAAAGCCTTAAAACACTCATTTTGGCGACAATCGCCTAAAACACGTTTTTAGCAAACAAATTGCTTAAACCACATCAACACATTTTTTGGCAAACTGATTGTCTAAATCAACTCATTTCAGCTAAAAAGCTTTAAAAACGACATTGTTGGCAGTAATAAGCCCAACCAATCACATCGGCGATAATAAGTCTGAATGTGCAAATTTTGGCAAGAATAAGCCCAAATCAACTCTTTTGGCTAAAAGCCTCAAAATGAATCTTTTGGCGATAAACGCCTAAATCAATCAATCTTTGGCAAAATGCCTAAACAAAATGCACAAAGCATACACACACCCATGCATTAAGCATACCATTCAAAGCCCTCTAAAAGAGGCCTATCAAACTACGTTGACTTTGATCTTCCATTCACACGGAAGTACGTAGGCACGTTCGGGATTTCACCCCGGGCGGCAAGTCAAAATCACATAAACATTCCATTTGGTCCAATTACATCATTCACCTTGCAAAGCATTCATCCATCGGTTAGTTCATCAGCATGACATAGTCTCGGGATCCATCTCGGGTTCGCAGACTGTGCCTTAAACATTGGGATAATTAATCTAGTAACTAGGTTAATTAAAATTGGAGTCACTTAGGGTTTTTCCTAGTTTACCCTAAAATAATTAAACAAGGTGGCGACTCACACACATCACGTGTATTTCTTCTCATGCATCATATGCATCACATGCCTATGTGCTTTCGGGGAAGGGGTTCACAGTTTGGCGACTCTGCTGGGGACTTATGTAATTAATTTGCATGAAGTGGACTACAATTATTGTGAAAACTAACCGGCCTTTCTTTAAGGCATCATTTTATTATGCTTTGTTTTGCAGGGTACCCTAATACGAATCAAGTGTTCTTTCCTTAAGAATACTTGATAAATCCGGACTTAATTGAAAAATGTGATTAAGACATTAAAACTTGTTGATTTATTTGCACGATTGAGAATCCTTTTCTCCATTGCATAAAAAAATGAACTTCAAATGAATTTCTTCTCTTTCTATTCAAACTTCTGAGTCTGGATAGCAAGTAGCGCTGATCGGCAGGTCTCTTTGATTATGCCGACGGACAGCCAAAGCGTCCTCCCTGTTACCGCAAACCATCCCTAATCCTTTTGGGGGTGGCACATAAGTATGCGTACCGTTGGACCCACGCGAAACTCTTTGTTTCACATGTGGTTAGGTATATCCATGCTCAAGGTTCAAGGGTCCCTTAATAAGCCGATTCTCTATTTGTGTCATAGCCTATAGAACTTATCCTTTAGGACTATATGCACCCAATGGTATGAGTCATCTCATTAAAATAAATTATGACGTGTTGGTGTGCGCATTCACGACATACCATAAGCATTAATAAAAAAAAAAAAAGGAGTGGAGGGACACAAAAATATCCTTCTGTTTGTCAGTCATGCACAGTTGGACAAAGAGTCGGTCTACCTCATATCAGTTACTCTGACACACAATACCGCCCACTATACCCTAATGCGATTACCCTTACACTTACAGGTACCCCCTGTGCAAGCGACCACAATAATACCAGACACACCTACAATGCTATCACCAACCTCAACTACACCGATGGCATCACTAGCCGACATCCAAACCCTCATGGAACAAATGGAAGCCAGAATACAGGCTAGGATGAATGAGGCATTGGCTGCCCAAAGAACCGCCCTATTAGCCGAACTAAGTGGTGGTAATGGAAGTGGGGCCTCCGCTGGGGGGAGTGGTCCTGCTGCCTCCAACCAAGGACCTGGCTCTGCGCCTACGTCTTCAAACCCTAACTTGGATGAAATGACCTCCAAAACTGCTTCTGAGCTGGAAGCTCAAAGAATGAGAGAAAAACTGGAATTGCTAGAAAGGTCTGTTACTGCTCTAAAGACCCACAAGGAGGTGGTGGACATGGACTCTTTGTCCTTGTTCCCCGAAGCAAGATTGCCTACTAAGTTCAAAATGCCAAACATGGACAAGTTTGATGGAACCACCTGTCCTAAAACACACTTGAAAATGTATGTGGGCGCCCTTAACCCATTTGGATTAAGCAGCGAGCTCCTTGCTCAGTTGTTCCAACAATCCCTGACTGGTGCTGCTTTGAGGTGGTTTGTCAGTTTGGACCGCTCTAAGATGAAGACCTGGGAGGATGTTTGCAATGCTTTTAATTCTCAGTATCACTATAATATAGAAGTTGATGCTACTCGAAGAGAACTAGAAACTACCAAACAAAAGAACAATGAACCCTTTTCCTCGTTCCTTACGAGGTGGAGGGCCAAGGCCGCCCAAATGATCAATCGACCTTCAGAACAAGAACAGGTGGACATAATCTTAAAAAACTTGTTGCCTGTCTATCAACAACAGTTACAGACTCAATATCTACCATCATTCCAGTCGCTCATTGCCATTGCTACAATGGTGGAGGATTTACTTCAAATGGGGCAACTAAAAGAAGAATCGGGGGCCTCAAAATACAAAAAACCTAGTCAAGTTAGCAAAGTCCACGAAGTGGCAAGCATTACTCCCACAAATCCTCTACGTGTGGGAAATATGAGAGCTGGCAGTCAGTCAAGAAGAACCTACACTGATCTCGGAATGCCAATCCTTTTGGTATTCCGAGAGGCTGTTAAAGCAAACTATATCAAACCTTTGGAAGCAAGACCACCACCCAACCCACTACCAAGGAATTACAAAGCCGATGAATATTGTGAGTATCATCAGGGATATGGGCACAAGACTGAAGCATGTTGGACCCTCAAAAATCGCATCCAAGACCTAGTGGATAATGGTTCGATTATTCCACGAAGCAAACCAAACATTAGCACTAACCCTTTACCAAATCACGGGGTAAATGCTATTGTTTCTGACCAAGAATTGATCGATCCTTTCGAGCTATTCTTGGAAATGAATGAAATCTGTGTCCTAGATCTGAATGACCTATCTGAGGAGGTCGATGCTATAACCAGAAGCGGGAGACAGTATGAACCTTTAGTCTTGGACAAAATTCCAAATAATCCCTACTAAAGAACAGAGGAGAAGGAGGATCCGGTCCTATCACAATTAAAAAAGACACAAGCTAAGGTGTCAATCTGGGAACTTATCATCTTTTCCTCATCGCCAAGCTCTTTGCAAGGCTTTGAGCCAACTTCAGACATCGGTAGAGGTTAGCCCTGAAGTGCTAGTGTCCACCCTCACTCAATCATCTAAAATGCAAAGCATCGGGTTCTCTGATGATGACTTACCTAAGGAGGGAAGCAGTCACAACAATGCTCTTTATGTCACCATTCAGACTAGAGACAAAACTGTACCCATGGTTCTCATTGACAATGGGTCAGCATTGAACGTCTGCCCACTAAGGGTAGCCAGCTGTTTGGGGTTAGAAGAGACAGATTTCATTCCATCTGACCAGATAGTGAAAGCCTATGATAGTACCCGAAGGGAAGTATTGGGGGTTGCTATGCTAAAATTGACAGTCGGGCCAGCTGTGATGGAAGTCCCATTCCAGGTAATTGATGTACCGACCAACTTTAATCTACTTTTGGGTCGACCATGGATCCACCATGCCAAGGCAATACCCTCGTCCTTACACCAAAAAGTCAAGTTTCCTTATGAGGACAAGGTTATTACTATCCAGGGAGATGACTACAATCAGTTGAAAAAGCCGAAAGGCGAGCCTCTCTTTGAGGTCAACCCTGAGACTACCAACTTGCCCCTTTCGGGATTTCAATTTGACACTGTGCAGTTCATAGAAGGGAAGACTACAAACTCCCGAATTCTCTTTGATTTCGGGACGGTGCAGATAAATTGCATAGTTCCTTTAATGCTGAAGATGTCCTATCTGCCAGGAATGAATATGGCAAGGTCCGGAAAGACATACCCCGCATTGCAAGCCTGGGAGTGTCCGGTGAATGAAGGGACTTTCGGGCTAGGTTATCAGCCTACTGATGAAGACCGTGCTGAGAAGACCAGAAGAGGAAAGAAGAAAAATATACAGATGCCATCACGCTTCTTGACTTTAAATAGTCACTTCTGCAAATCAGGAGAGACGATTCCTTATCGTAACTTCCAAGAACCATTTTACTGCCCGACTGCTAAAAAGATGCTGCCTGGATTAGAAATATTCTCTGATGCATGGGATAACAAGCCTGAAACAAGGACCAATCCGGAAGTGGAAGACTTCATGCAGCCTAGTCTCTTTGATGAGGTTGTAGTCATTACAGGAAATGATGGGAACCAAGATTTACTGAGCCTGATCAAGCCAAATGAAGGACCTCTCACCAATTGGTACGCCGAGGAGGAGCGCACTGCTGATACACCTCCTCCCGAGTCGAACCTAGAGTCAAAAGTTGAAATCAAGTCCTGTATTGAGTTTGAGTCTAACCCTGGGTATGAAACTGAGCCAGAGTCCAGTCCCAATTCTGAGTCGTCTGTGTCGGATTTTGAAAATCCAGATTTCAAATTTGATGTAATCTTTGAAGACGATTCCGTCATAATCAATAAAGGTCTGCAGATTCTTGATTACCCCGCGTGTCTATCTTTCCAAGCATTTCCAAGCAAAAATAAAGAAAAAGAAATAAACGAAATAAAAAATGAAAAAGAAAAAATAATAATTGGCAAAGAAGAAAATGAATATACATACATTGCATTTGATTGTGCTAACAGGAAACAAGTCAGTGAATGCTTGAAGAAGTTCACCGATTGCTTCATGTGGAAGGCAAGCGACATCACGGGAATTGACCCAGCAATAGCGGTACACAAAATCCCAGTATACCCCGAGGCTAAGCCAGTAAAACAGAAGCTAAGAAGGCTGAAGACAGAATGGTCTTTGAAGATCAAGGAAGAAGTGGCCAAGCAGCTGGAAAACAAGTTCATAGAACCTATCGCCTACCCAACATGGTTATCAAATATTGTGCCAGTGCCGAAGAAAGACGGTAAGGTCAGAATGTGTGTTGATTATAGGGATTTGAACAAGGCGTGTCCGAAGGATGACTTCCCCCTACCGCATATTGACTTGTTAGTAGACCGAATGGCGGGACACGAGATGGTCTCCTTGACCGATCTTGCTGTCGGATACAACCAAATAATGATGCATGTGCCAGACAAAGAGAAAACGGCATTCATCACGGAATGGGGAACTTATTGCTACAGAGTTATGCCTTTTGGGCTCAAAAATGCGGGGGCAACCTATCAAAGAATGGCGACAGCCATCTTCCATGACATGATTCACGAAGAGGTAGAAGTGTACGTGGACGACATGGTTGTTAAATCAAAAACAGCTGAAGAACATACAACAGCGCTCGAGAAGTTCTTCCTTAGACTTCGAAAGTATAATCTGAAGCTCAACCCAGCAAAGTGTCTGTTCGGAGCTACATCCGGAGTATTTCTGGGGCATATGGTCAGTCGGAAGGGCATAGAGATTGACCCTTCAAAAGCCAAAGCCATTCTGGAAATGCCAGCTCCAAGGACGGAAAAAGAAGTCCGGGGTTTCCTGGGAAGACTACAGTATATCAGCCGGTTCATCAATCAACTGGCAGACACTTGTGGTCCTATGTTCAAGTTACTTAGGAAAGGAGTAGCAGTCAAGTGGAATGAGGATTGTCAGGAAGCTTTCGACCAAGTCAAACAATATCTGCTATCCCCGCCGGTTTTACAGCCACCAAGGCTAGGGAAACCTTTGCTATTGTACCTATCAGTCACGGAAGAAGCTATGGGTGCAATGTTAGCTCAGCAAGCAGAAGATACAAGGATAGAAAATGCAGTGTATTATCTCAGCAAAAGGATGCTAGAATACGAATTAAAGTACAATAAAATAGAGAAGTTGTGTCTGGCTCTAG